>NW_012122919.1:0-1583 GCF_000951035.1 Colobus angolensis palliatus | reverse complement strand
ACATACCACCACGCCCAGCTAATTTTTATATTTTTAGTAGAGACGGGGTTTCACCATGTTGGCCAGGATGGTCTTGATCTCTTGACCTCGTGATCCACCCACCTCAGCCTCCCAAAGTGCTGGGATTACAGGCATGCACAACCATGCCTGGCTAATTTTGTATTTTTAGTAGAGATGGGGTTTCCCCATGTTGGTCAGGCTGGTCTTGAACTCCTGACCTCAGGTGATCCGCCCGCCTTGGCCTCCCATAGTGCTGGGATTATAGGTGTGAGCCACTACACCCGGCCATGGTTTGTTTTTTTTTCTTAGGAACATTGTTTTTCATGCAACTCATCCTGTTTCTTCTTCACATTGCCCATGACCACACAGCCACAAGGCCTCGCTGTAGTGCCTAGAACTTCACATCATGGATTTTTATTGTTGTTTTGATTCTTTTAAAAAAAATAAATTTAGTCTTGTGCTCATCTTTTTTAAATTTTAAAAGATTTCTTTTTCCTGCTGATTTCTTCCCTCACAGAAAAAAATGCCCCCCTTTTTGGGGACTGCTGTAGGTGCTTTTTGGGACATGTTAGGGAGCAAATAATCATAATAGGTGCTCCGTGAATGTTGAAGCCAATTTCACGTGGTCTTCTCGGCAATAAGCAATGGAAGTTGTTTATACTTTGTTGCAGCTACCTGAACCTTGGGGTTGTTGTGAGGACGTTGGGCTGGGCCCAGAGTAGGGCCTGAGTGGTGGAATCAGCTCTACCCCAGTTACTCTGTACGGCCCAACCGGGCCCAGCATTCTGAAGCCCAGTGTGAACCTTCTGCTACCTTCTCTTAGGACAGTTTTCTTCAGGGCTCCCTGGTGGTCCTGCCCCATCAGTGCTCCAGATGTGGCCAGATGTGCAGAAAACTCAATCCTGCCTCTGGGATGCAAGTCCTGCCATCCTAGTATCGTCTTTGAAAAACTTTGGGCCTTTATTCACAAGTGACAGAGGTCTATAGCTTCTCATTGTTGTACCTAATTCCTGTTAGGCTAGGTTATACTGCACACCTAAAGGGCACCAAATCTTCCTGGCTTAAAACAGCATTATGTTGCCTATCATTGGCCTATAGGGGACGCAGGCTGCCTGAGCAGCCACCATTTCCAACCTTGCTGGTAACCGTGAAGAGTGAAAGAGCTCTGAGAAGTTTCTATCAGCAGTTAAATGTCCTGGTCTGGAAATGACATGTTAGTGTTGTTTGCAGCTTCTTTGCTAGAACTTGATACCTGTTCCAGGCAATTCTGTTACGTTCCTGGAAAAGGAGAGAACCAGAAATACTTGGTTCATCACACTAATGACTAGATTTTGTAATTAGCATTATGTTTTGTTTTATTGTTTATACTTACCTTCCTACTTTTATTCTAGAAAAATGTTTTCTAGGATATTTGAACTTCAGAAAAACAGGAAAGTTTGGGGCAGAAATTAGTACAGGAATATGAACTGGAATCAGGTGTGCAGCTGTTGCAATGTGTGCATCAAAACCAACTGTGTTTGTTGAAGGTGGACATTGAAAGCTAAACTTTCCAGCAACCCATGTGAAAAGGAAACTTGTGAGAT
>NW_012122918.1:0-2015 GCF_000951035.1 Colobus angolensis palliatus | reverse complement strand
CTGTAACTAACATTCTTAATTAAAATCGGTAGTTTTTAAAAAATTGTGGCAGTGAAGAATACAATGACTACTAGTACAATTACTACCATCTTGATCATGCTAAGAAATCACCCATTTTACTCATCCTTGCTTTTTGCACCATCGATGCAAATGCCAATGAACTGAAAAAGTCAAATAATGTTTTGGTTCTGTTTATGAAAACAGTTTTGACCTCACGGCCTCTCTGAAAGGGTCCTGGGGACCTCCAGAGATCCCTAGACCATGCACTGAGAGTTCTAACTTAACAAATAACTTACTTGATAAACTTTGCGAAAGATTCAATATACTTTTAAATAAATTGTTTTGGCACTTTACAAAGCTTAAATGCATCAATAAGGCTCACTGAACCTAGGCGTCTGTGGAATTTTCCCGAGGACGACCACTAACAGGTTCTGTGACTCTAAATGAGAAACTTTTACAAAGTAAATTGAAGAGGTGGATAACATAATATCATTTAACAACTAGGAGATCAAGGTAATTGTGTTTGCCAACCTCAAAGGCAGCCCCCAATGTGCCTCACCTCTTGCGGAGTCCCATTCACACAATCAGAGTCTAGTCTGTATGACCAAGAGCATATGGCAGAAGAGATAATGTGTCACTTCCAAGATGAGACTATACAAGAATGAGGCTTCACCCTTGGGGTCTTGCTCTCTTGCATGATTTGCTCTAGGAAAAGAAAGCTGCCATGTTGCAAGCAGCCCCATCTGTGGAGAGGCCAGGAGCTGAAGTGTCTAGCCAACAGCCAGTAAGAAAGTGAGTCTTGTTAACAACTATGTGAGTATGGAAGCAGTTGAGTCTTGAAATGACTGCAAACCTAGCTGACAGCTTGACTGTAACCTCATGAGAAACCCTGAGCCAGAACCACTCAGTTAAACCACTAACAGACTCCTGATCCTCAGAAATTGAAAGATAATATTAACTGTTTTGAGCTGCTTAGTCTTGGAGTGATTTGTTACACTGCAGTAACAATAAGCATAAGATCTGGTGGAGACTGGAAAAGCAGAACAGAGTCAACGTAAGAAAATGGTTGACTACTTTAAGAGAGCTTAGATTTTTCTAATAGATTCTTCCTAATAAACCAACCAAATAAGGAGATCTATGAGCATAAATAATAATAATAAAAAATATGCAGCTGAAAGATGAAAGCCCACAAAGACTCTTCCAGAAGAGGGGTCAGATGGCAAATCTACAGCCTTTGAGTCTAAAGGAGTTGCTACAGGTTGAGCATCCTAAATCTGAAAATCCAAAATCTGAAATGCTCCAATGAGCATTTCCTTTGAGCGCCATGTTGGCACTCAAAAAGTTTCAGATTTGAGGGCATTTGGATTTCAGATTTTTGGATTTGGGATGCTCAACCTAAATTTAATGCAAATATTCCAAAATCTGAAAAAAATCTGAAATCTAAAACACTTCTGGTCCCAAGCATTTTGGATGAGGGATACTCAATCTGTACTTAATAGAAGTGAAATGAATTACTTTGAACAGGTACCCATTCAAAAGATCCTTAACCATTCTGAAAGCTGGCATGAATTTCTCCTCCCTTGATAATGTCTTTTCTGGCATATGCCCCCCAAACCCAAACCTGAATTTCCTATACCAAAAATGTATTCTTGGAATTATTCTTCTTTGGAAATGACTAATGTCTAAGCATTTTTTATAAGACCAAAAGTAGTATCTGCCCAAGGTCCTTAACTGAATAAATAAATATGTGCACCTCATGCACATTAGTTGTTTTTCAGTAGGATACCCAAGTACTTTGTACACAGCCAAGAGACAGAAGGTCTTCCTTGCTAAGCAAGGTTTTCTCTTCCTCCCCCATCCCCATCTTTGGGATTCCATCCTTTTAGGGGTGTTCTTTTCTTAACCATTTCCCTATTTTCTACCACCAGGGCAATGCTTAGCTGATGTTTTCCATCTTCACCTCTGCATCTGCTTCCACACCCCCCAGCCTTGGTTTTGGGGGAAGAAAAATCTTT
>NW_012122917.1:0-1178 GCF_000951035.1 Colobus angolensis palliatus | reverse complement strand
AGACTCTGTCTCAAAAAACAAACAACAGCAAAACAACTCCTAATCCAACACATCAAGTCTGTTCTATACTCAGAAGAATTTAACACTGATGCTTCTGATTTAAAAAAAAAAAAAAAAACCGTATCTGCACCAAAGCTAAAATTTCATTTCCTACAATCACAATGAACTCTATTCTCTTTGAGGAAGAGTCATTCTCCATACCTTAAAGTGTCACTGAGGAAGCAAAGGCTTGACTGCTCCAAGAATAAGTTCACTTTCATAATCCACAAATTCATGTTTGGGATAGGCAGAGTAGCTCACACCTGTAATCTCAGCACTCTGGGAGGCCGAGGCAGGCAGATTACCTGAGGTTGGGAGTTCGAGACCAGCCTGGTCAACATGGTGAAACCCTGCCTTTACTAAAAATATAAAAATTAGCCACACGTAGTGGCATGTGCCTGTACTCTCAGCTACTCAGGAGGCTGACGCAGGAGAATCGCTTGAACCCGGGAGGCAGTGGTTGCAGTGAGCCGTGATTGCTCTACTGCACTCCAGCATGGGTGACACCAAGACTCTGTGTCAAATTAAAAAAAAAAAAAAATTCCATTTTTTTTGGAAAGACATTTTTTTTTT
The DNA here is from genome assembly GCF_000951035.1 of Colobus angolensis palliatus. Classification (NCBI taxonomy): domain Eukaryota; kingdom Metazoa; phylum Chordata; class Mammalia; order Primates; family Cercopithecidae; genus Colobus; species Colobus angolensis. Next base: position 566 of record NW_012122917.1, on the reverse strand, counting down.
TTTTTTTTTTTTTTTTTAAACACAAGGTCTCACTCTGTCACCTAGGCTGGAGTGCAGTAATGTGAACATGGCTCACTGTAGCCTTGAGCCCTCCCTGGGCTCAGGTACTCCTCCCACCTTGGCCTCCGAGTAGCTGGGACTATAGGAACACACCACCACTCCTGGCTAATTTTTGTATTTTTTTGTAGAGGGGGCTTTTGCCATGTTCCCTAGGCTGGTCTCAAACTCCTGGGCTCAAGTGATCTCTTGCCCCGGCCTCCTGAAGTGCTAGGATTACAGGTGTTAGCTACGATGCCTGGCCGACAGTCCCATCTTAATTATCTTAACTATCCACACTATAAAAAACATCACTTCTGGTTTGTACTACCACATGGTCATTGATGCCTTTTCCTTCTTCTTGATACATACACCATGCATTAAGACTTTCATCTCTTCATATTTTCCTAGTTTTAAATATTTTATTAACATTCATTTAAAAAAGTTTTTTCTTTTTTTGAGACAGAGTCTCCCTCTGTCGCCCAGGCTGGAGTGCAGTGGCATGATCTCAGCTCACTGCAACCTCCGAC
>NW_012122916.1:0-1081 GCF_000951035.1 Colobus angolensis palliatus | reverse complement strand
TGCCCACCTCAGCCTCCCAAAGTGCTGGGATTACAGGCATGAGCCACCATGCCCAGCCTATTTTTATTTTTATTTTTTTAGAGACAGAATCTTGCTCTGTCACCCAGGCTGGAGTGTAGTGGTGTGTTCATGGCACACTGCAGCCTCAAACTCCTGGCCTCAAGTGATCTTCCTGCCTCAGCCTCCTGAGAGTATCTGGGACTCCAGACATGCACCACCACGCCTGGCTAATTTTTAAAACATTTTTTGTAGAGGTAGGAGTCTCACTATGTTGCTCATCTTGAACTCCTGGCCTCAGCAGTCCTCCCTCCTCAGCCTCCCAGGGTGCTGGGATTACAGGCATTGAACCACTGTGCTCGGCCTATCTGGTCCATTTCTTACTCTTTCTTTTTCAGTCCTTCTATTGAGCTTTTCATTTTTGCTATCAGGTTTTTCATTTGCAGTAGCTTGTTTTGTTGTTGTTGTTCTAGGTATTCTTTTATATAACATCTTGCTTTTATTTTATTGATGTACTGTCTCTTATCTCTGAGACTATTGAGTTTTTAAAGTTTTTTTTTTTTTTTTTTTTACTTCAACGGTTTTTGCTGCAAGTTGTTTTTTTCTGTTTGGATCTCTTTTCCATTTGAATGATTTAAAGGTGTCTCTATTAGTCTCTGGCTGTCTCTATTCATGTAAGAGGGTAGGGGACTCAAAGGCTGCTTGGAAGGTCTGAGTGTTTGAAGGGGGCTTGTTGGCTGGGTGGGAGTGTTGTGGGGAAGAGGACCTGTCAATAACGACTGATTGATTGATTGATTGATTGATTTTATTTTTATTTTATTTTTTGAGATAGAGTCTCGCTCTTCACCCAGGCTGGAGTGCAGTGGCGTGATTTCAGCTCACTGCAACCTCCGCCTCCTGGGTTCAAGCGATTCTCCTGCCTCAGCCTCCCAAGTAGCTGGGATTACAGGCACATGCTACAAATTTTGTATTTTTAGTAGAGACAGGGTTTGACCATATCAGCCAGGCTGGTCTCGAACTCCTGACCTCAGGTGATCCACCCACCTTGGCCTCCGGAAGCGCTGGGATTACAGGTGTGAGCCAC
>NW_012122915.1:0-1066 GCF_000951035.1 Colobus angolensis palliatus | reverse complement strand
GGTGGAGGTTACAGTGAACTGAGATCGCACCATTGCATTCCAGTTTGGGCAACAAGAGCGAAACTCCGTCTCAGAAAAAAAAGAGTTACTGGACTGAATAAAGATGGGAAGCAAGTTTAAAGAATATTTGCCATCCCTTCCTATTTAATTGAATGGTGTTGCTTCAACCCAATCACTTAAGATGGGCTTAGGTTTTCATTGTTTCTCTAATAAAAATGAACTCTCACCCTAGTGGCACAGAGTCTGTATCTTGGGAACAATCTCAGGCCATGGTGGCCCTCGTATCACCATGAATTCTTGCCATGCGGCTTAGGGTTTTGAATGGTGAGGCTTGGCTGAGAGACCAACTTCAGGATGTATGTGCTGCTTGCTTTGACCCTTATCACTTAGAGTGTTGTGTAGGAAACCAGGCGAGGTATCTTCCCAGTCTGCAGGAAAGTGGTGCATTCAGAGTGATGGCTTCTGAGGATCAGCTGGGAATGAGCCCCTTCTAAGCAACATGGGCTTTTGTGTCTTCCTCTTCCAGGATTATCAAGTATAAATGACACCACCCTTCTCCAACAAATGAAGAAGATTCTTCCACCTGATTCCCTCTTTATTTTGGAACCAAATCAAAAGCAAAAAAAAAAAAAAAGATGTCCCTATAAGGGTGGCAGAATTAGTCTTCTGAGTTGTCTTTTACAGTATGAATGAGGAAAGCACAATTGCCAAGTGTCTTCATCTTTGCCCTAAATGATTGCCTTACCCTCTGTCCTAACTCTTTCTCTTCCTTTGCCCCTCTCAACTTTGTGTTTTGTTCCCTTTTAGAATGGTGGTTTGGCCTGGAGTGATGATGCGGATGGAGGCCGAGGAAGAGAGATCTCTCGAGATTTTGCCAAGGTCTGTAATATTTCCTTTGTGATACAGATAGGGACAGTTCTGCAGTGGCTTGCTATAGCTGATTCCCAAGAAATAAGGACCAAAGTAGCCAGTGAGTTGCATTTGTAGTGATTCAGATGGCCATAGTGTAACTGGTATAAGACTTCAACAAGGGCCGGGCGCGGTGGCTCAAGCCTGTAATCCCAGC
>NW_012122913.1:0-1056 GCF_000951035.1 Colobus angolensis palliatus | reverse complement strand
CACACACATATCACACACATCACACACACACCACACATCACACACACATACATCACACACACATTACACACATCACATCACACACACCACACACACATCACACACCACATGCACACATCCCACACAATCACACACCACACACACACATATCACACAACACACACATCACACAACACACACATCACACACCACACACATCACACACACATCACACACATCACATATACACCACACACACTACAAATATATCACATCACACACACACCACATACACACCACACACACATCACACACACAATCACACACACCACACGCACCACACACACATCACACACACACATCACACACATCACACACCCCACACACCTCACACATATCACATCACACACACCCCACATACACACACCACACACACATCATACACACACCACATACACACCACACACACACCACACACAATCACGCATACACCACACATATACCACACACATCACACACACACCACACACACGTATCACACACAATCACATCATACACACACATATCACACACACACATTACACACACACATCACATCACACACACCACACACACATCACACACCACATGCACATATCCCATGCACACACACCACACACACACATCACACATACACACATCACACATACACACATCACACACACACCACACACATCACGTGGGTCTCAAAAACAGCAAACAGTGCCTATGGTATGATTCCATGTGGAGTTCTAGAAGAGGAAATGCTGGTCTATAGTAATTAGGCAGCAGTTTGGGGGTTGTCTGGAGCCAGGGGTGCAAGTGCAGGTGGAAACTTATAGGCGTGATGGAAATGTCTGCAGCTTGAATGTGGTGTTGGCTACACAGGTATATACACGTGTCAGAATGTACCAAGTGATACACCTTAAACTGATAGAGATTATACACTTTAAAGCAGCGGTCTCCAGCCTTTTTGGCACCAGGGACCAGCTTCGTGGAAGACAATTTTTCCATGGACCAGGGAGGGGGGATTTTTTCAGGATGATTCAAGCACATTAC
>NW_012122912.1:0-1079 GCF_000951035.1 Colobus angolensis palliatus | reverse complement strand
TGCCACCACGCCTGGCTAATTTTTTGTATTTTTGGTAGAGATGGGGTTTCTCCGTGTTAGCCAGGATGGTCTTGATCTCCTGGCCTTGTGATCCGTGCTCCTCGGCCTCCCAAAGTGCTAGGATTATAGGCATGAGCCCCTGCACCGGGCCGCTAAGGTGAATTTAAACCTACTACATGCCAGGTGCTTTCCTAATCATCTGGCATATGTACTTTCACTTGAACCTTACAGTAATACTGCAAGGTAGCTATTATTATCTTTATTTTTCCAAAAGGTGAAAGTAAAGCTTTGAGAGCTGAAATAGCTTATGATGTGAGATTGCAATGCGTGTAAGTTCCAGACAGAAGCTGAGACATGTCTGTCTCCAAATTTATGTTTTATTTTTCCAGTGAAAATCTGATATTAGGTATAGGTTAAGGCTCTCTTTTCTGAAATATGTTCTACAAGATGTTGAAAGAGGTTACATGGTGAAGATAATTAACTTGGTTTGGGAAACATTAGACTACAATTAACTTGGTTTGGGAAACATTAGACTACACAAACAAGCAAAATACATCCCTTTGCAGGACTTCTCAGAACCGTGAATGAGTGAATACAGTTAACTCTAAATCTCCTAGACTGTAGGGAGCTACATTTGCTCATCTTTCATAGAACATTCAGGAAAACCCTGATCTAGGGAAACGATCTGTAAGTAAGTGTCCACCTGTTCTACCAAAGAATCCAGTATTTCAACATATTCTACTTTATTTTACAAAATAACCAAGATGAAATTTGTTCTTTGGATGCATATAAAATGCTCATTATTAAATCTTGTGAGACACCTGGGGATCCTCAGCAAATATCACTGTGGTGTTTAATGAGGGCAGATATACACAAACCATGCATTTTCCAGTAGCATTTTCTACTATTTATTGTGCCGCGATTGCTCCTAGGTACCAGAGACCCTGACACCCAGCTGCTGTAAATCTCCCAAGAAAGGTGATTGTTAAATAGATTAAAATGCATGGAAATTACCTAAATGTGGACCATTAGATTAAATGAAGCAGCTACAGTATAATGCCCTGATGTTTCCAGCAACT
>NW_012122911.1:0-1183 GCF_000951035.1 Colobus angolensis palliatus | reverse complement strand
GAAACAGGAACTTGGAAATGTGATTTCCACTGATTGTAAAAGGCAAGAATGTCAATATTCATTATCCTGGTTTAGCAGGCCTTTTTTTTTTTATTTCTACAATTGCCCCAATGATGCACCTTAACACACAGTATCAGAGGAAAAATTTAAGTAGAGTAATTAACATATTTAATCAATTAAGTCTGGAGAAATAAAAAGGAAGGCTCTTTCTCTCTTACCATAAATCAATTGCCCTGGAGACTTGGATGAAATGACTTTGAATGGTTACTAAATGATTCTTACTGGACTCTACAGAGCACAGGAAGAAATTAAACCAAGCCATTTCTAAGTTAAGAAGTGCCCCACTTTTAAGCCTAATAACTAATGCAGCTTTGTTTTCCTGTGTGTCGTGAACCTGTATCTGTTCCTATTTACTTCAGCATATAATTTACATATCCATCTCTATTCTGATAATCTCTGGAAAAAATAGTTCCTAGGTTCAATATAAGTCTCCATGAATACCTATCACAATCAGAAATTAAATCCGTCATCTACGAAACTTCCTAACAGAAGGCCCACCCTTCCTATACTGTAACGTGAAATGGTTAGGTTGCAATAAAAGACCTTAGCAATTTGTTTCTTCTAAGGGGGCATGATGGTATGACTTTGTGGCCAAAGAAAACATTTTGTAGTACCTTTAAATCTGATTACATTGACACCCAGTTATTTTTTCATACGTGCCAATAGCCTAATTAGACTACCAGCTCTGGATATATCCTGTCACTTTTAATATGAACCCAGGGTTACATTAAACAGATGTAAATGGCCTTCATTCCTGGCCCACTTATGCTTATATAGGTTTTTGTTTTTCAGCTAAGAGTACAAGCAGCATCCACAATTCCATTGTGTCTGAAAAAGAGAATACTTGTACGTAAAAGACAGACAACACCTAGGGGCCAAAGGTTTCCACACAAAGCACAGTTGTCCTGGAATATCTTCTACTTCTACTACTGCTACTGCTACTGCTACTGCTAGTTATTTATTTAGAGACAGAGTCTTGCTCTTTTGCCAGGCTGGAATGCAGTGACCCCGATCTCGGCTCACTGCAACCTTCACCTCCCGAGATCAAGCGATTCTCCTGCCTCAGCCTCCTGAGTAGCTAGGACTACAGGCACGCACCACCACACCCAGCTAATTTTTGTAT
>NW_012122910.1:0-1013 GCF_000951035.1 Colobus angolensis palliatus | reverse complement strand
CTGAAGTGAGCTGGGGGCCAACCCCCAAGGCACCTCCTTGGTATCTGTAAGGATTCCCGGAGTAGCATTTTAAATCCCCTAGTTCCTGGGAGAAATCAGGACTGGAAATCAAAGTACCCTGGAGATGAGCATGGTGTTTGCTTTCCTGAAGACCCTTTCAGCATCTCGCTGTCACTCATGCATACATTAGATATTTCTTTTCTTTTCTTTTTTTTTTTTTTTTTTGCAACAGTCCCATTCTGTCATCCAGGAGGAGTGCAGTGGCACAATCTCAGCTCACTACAACCTCCACCTCCAGGGTCCAAGAGATCCTCATGTGTCAGCATCCCGAGTAGCTGGGATTACAGGCATGCGCCACCATGCCCAGTTGATTTTGTATTTTTAGTAGAGACAGGGTTTCGCCATGTTGGTCAGGCTGGTCTCGAACTCCTAACCTCAGGTGATCCACCTGCCTTGGCCTCTCAAGGTGCTGGGATTACAGGCATGAGCCACCACACCCAGCCTCATGCATACATTAAGTATTTCTTGCCCTCCTGCTGGGTATAAAGCCCTGTGTCAGATGCTGGGGGCATGGGAATGAATACGATAGACATGTCCCCTACTCTTTTGCTGAGAATAAGGTTTTAGCCTTTCAGAAACAAAATCGGCCCAGTGCATGAGGTCGTTTGTGTGTTCTGGCGACAGGTCACCCTGTGGGTGCTCCCTGGGCAGATATGTCCTACTCAGATTAGTCAGACTCTTTCAAAGTGTGCCCCTTAGGAAGCCATGAGAAGCCCAGTGTGCCAAGAACACTATGTTGTGATTCTAAAACCATCCCTGGGGATTAGGACTAGACACAAACTGTGAAGACTAAGAGGTAAATAGGAGAGTTTGACAGAATCATACCTCAGGGGCTCTTTGCAATGCAGTAAGAATCTGCTTTCTGGCCGGGCGCGGTGGCTCAAGCCTGTAATCCCAGCACTTTGGGAGGCCGAGACGGGCGGATCACGAGGTCAGGAGATCGAGACCATCCT
>NW_012122909.1:39412-41565 GCF_000951035.1 Colobus angolensis palliatus | reverse complement strand
CCTGCACGTTATGCACATGTACCCTAGAACTTAAAGTATAATAAAAATAAATAAATAAATAAATAAAAAGAAAAGAGGTATAGCTCCCTGAGTGGAATGCACACATCATAAAGCAGTTTCTCAGAAAACTTCTCTCCAGTTTTATCTGAAGAGATTTCCTTTTTCACCATAGGCCTGAATTTGATCCAAAATATCCCACTGTGCATCTGTGCATGATGGAGTTTCCAGGCTGTGTAACGTAAATAAAGCTTTATCTATGTGAGATGAATAAACATGGCGAAAGCAGATTCACAGAACACTTCGTTCCAGTTTTCATCTGAAGATATTTTCTTTTTCACCATATTCCTGAATGTGCTCCCGAATGTCCCATCATGCATCCGTCCATGATGGAGTTTCCAAACTGCATACTGTAATCAAAGTTTTATCTCTATGAGATGAATATACATTGCTATCACAAAGAAATTTCACAGAAAGCTTCTTTTCAGTTTTTGTCTAATATTTCCTTTCTCACCATAGCTGACCATATACTCTGGAATGTCCCTTGGTAGCTTTTTCTCCAAAAGGGATTCCCCAATCCTCTATGAGAAGAAAGGTATAACTCTGTGAGTTGAATGCACACATCACAAAGCAGGTCCTCGGAAAGCTTCTCTCCAGTTTCTATCTGAAGTTATTTCAGTGTTCACCATAAACCTCAAAGTGCTCCCAAATATCTCTTCGCAGACTAAACAAAAACAGTGTTAGAATACCGCTCAATGAAAAGAGAATCTTAATTGTGCAAGTGGAATTCACACAACACAGAGCAATTTCACAGAAAGCTTCCTTCTGGTTTTTGTCTGAGGGTATTTCTTTTTCAGCATATTCTAAAGAGCATTCCCAAATGTCCTTTCTCAGGTTCCAAAGAAACAGTGATTTAAAACTGCTCAACCAAAGAATGACTTAAGTCTATGTGATGAAAACACACATCACAGGCAGTTGCTCAGAAATCTTCTCTACAGTTTTCAAAGGAAGAGATTTCCTTGTTCACAACAGGCCTCCAGGCGCCACTTAAAGACAGATTTTCCAAACTGGGCAATGTAGAGTAAGATTTAGCTGTGTGAAATGAATGCACATATCAGAGAGTAGTTTCTTGTAACACTTCTTTCTGGGTTTTATTTAAGGATATTTCACTTTTCACCATATTCTTCAATGCGCTCAAAAATATCACTTTTTAGGTTTTACAGGAACAGTGTTCAAACAATGCCTTATGAGAAAAGAGGTACAACTCCCTGAGTGGAATGCGCACATTACAAAGCAGTTTCTCAGAAAGGTTCTCTTCAGTTTTTATCTGAAGATATTTCCTTTTTCGCCATAGACCTGAATGTGATCCCAAATGTCCCTTCGCTGATCCCTCCATGATGGAATTTGAAAGTTGGGTAATGTAAAGAAAGCTTTATTTATGTGAAATGAATAAATATAGTAAAAAGCAGATTCACAGAATGCTTCTATCCAGTTTTTTTCTGAATACATTTCCTTTTCACCATCATCCTGAATGTGCTCCCAAATGTCCCTTTGCGGATCTGTCCATGACAGAGTTTCCAAACTGTGTAACGTAAAGAAAGCTTTATCTATGTGAGATGAATAAACATAGCAAAAAACAGATTCACATAAAGCTTCTTTCCAGTTTTTATTTGAAGATATTTCCTTTTTCACCATAGTCCTGAATATGCTCCCAAATGTCCCTTTGCAGATGTGTCCTTGACAGAGTTTCGAAGCTGCGTAATGTAATGAAAACTTTACCTATGTGAGATGAATACACATATCACAAAGCAGTTTCACAGAAACCTTCTTTCCAGTTTTTGCCTGAGGCTATTTCCCTTTTCACCTTAGGCATCAATATGCTGCCCAATATCCCTTGGTACCTGTTTCTCCAAAAGGGTTTCTCTGATGCTGTATGAGAAGAGAGGTATAGCACTTTGAGTGGAATACACACGTCACAAAGCAGTGCCTCAGACAGCTTCTTTACAGTTTCTATCTGAACATATTTCCTTTTTCACCATAAGCCTCAAAGCCCTCCCCAATATCCCTTTGCAAGTTAAACATAAACACTTTTAGAAAACTGCCCAAAATCTCCTTAAGCTGATAAGCAACTTCAGCAAAGTCTCAGGATACAAAAT
>NW_012122909.1:35028-35482 GCF_000951035.1 Colobus angolensis palliatus | reverse complement strand
CCAACATGGCACAAGTATACATATGTAACAAACCTGCACGTTATGCACATGTACCCTAGAACTTAAAGTACAATAATAAAAAAATTTAAAAAAAAATAAAAAAATAAAAAAAAAGAAAAGAAAACTGCTCAATGAAAGGAGAAGCTTATCTGAACGAGAGGAATTCACATGACACATAGCAGTTTCACAGAAAGCTTCCTTATGGTTTTTATCTGAAGATATTTCCCTTTTCACTATAGTCTTGAATGTACTCCCGAATGCCCTTCCCATATCTGTCCATGACAGAGTTTTCAAGCTGTGTAATGTAAAGAAAGCTTTATCTACGTGAGATGAATAAACATAGCAAAAAGCAGATTCACAGAAAGCTTCTTTCCGGTTTTGATCTGAAGATATTTCCTTTTTCACCATCGTCCTGAATGTGCTCCCGAATGTCCCTTTGCAAATCCGTCCATGA
>NW_012122909.1:33570-34978 GCF_000951035.1 Colobus angolensis palliatus | reverse complement strand
TTCCGGTTTTGATCTGAAGATATTTCCTTTTTCACCATCGTCCTGAATGTGCTCCCGAATGTCCCTTTGCAAATCCGTCCATGACAGAGTTTCCAAGCTGTGTAATGTAAAGAAAGCTTTACCTATGTGAGGTGAATACACATATCTCAAAGTAGTTTCACAGAAAGCTTCTTTCCAGTTTTTGTCTGAGGCTATTTCCATTTTCACCGTAGGCGTCAATATTCTCCCGAATATCCCTTGGTACCTTTTTCTCCAAAAGTGTTTCCCAACGCCATATGAGAAGAAATGTATAACACTGTGAGTGGAATGCACACATCACAAGAGTTCCTCAGAAAGCTTCTCTCCAGTTTCGATCTGATCATATTTCCTTTTTCACCATAAGCCTCACAACACACACGAATATCCATTCATACCCTAAACAAAAACAGTGTCAGAAAAGTGCTCAATGAAAAGAGAAGCTTAATTGAGTGAGAAGAATTCACACGAAACATAGCAGTTTCACAGAAATCTTACTTCTGGTTTTTATCTGAGGGTATTTCTTTTTCAGCATATTCTAAAGAGCGTTCCCAAATGTCCCTTCTCAGGTTCCACAAAACAGTGATTTCAAACTGCTCAATTCAAAGAATGATTTAACACCATGAGATGAATACACAGGTCACAAAGGAGTTGCTCAGAAAGCGTCTCGCCAGTTTTCAATGGAAGACATTTCCTTACTCAACACAGACCTCCGGGCGACACTTAATATCCCTTCGCAGATTCCTCAAAGACAGAGTTTCCAAATGGGGCAACGTAGAGTATGTATTAACTCTGTGAAATGAATGCACAAATCAGAGAGCAGTTTCTTGGAAGGCTTCTTTCTGGGTTTTATTTGAGGATATTTCACTTTTCGCCACAGTCTTCAAGGCGCTCCGAAATATCACTTTTTCGGTTTACAAGAACAGTGTTCAAACACTGCCTTATGAGAAAAGAGGTATAACTCCGTGAGTGGAATGCACACATGACAAAGCAGTTTCTCAGAAAGCTTCTTTCCAGTTTCCATGTGATGGTATCTCCCTTTTCATCATAGGCCTGAATGTGCTCCCAAATATCCCTTCATGGATCCATCCATGACAGTTTCCAACCTTTGTAATGTAAAGAAATCTTTATCTATGTGAGATGAATAAATGTAGCAAAAAGCAGACTCACAAAAGCTTCTTTCCAGTTTTTATCTGAAGATATTACCATTTTTACCATAGTCCTGAATGTGCTCCTGAATGTCCCTTCGCGGATCCGACCATGACAGAGTTTTCAAGAGGCAAAATATAAAGAAATCTTTATCTATGTGAAATGAAAACACATCCACAGAGCAGTTTCACAGAAAGATTCTTTCCAGTTTCTGTCTGAGGCTACTTCCCAGTGCACCATAGGC
>NW_012122909.1:31973-33520 GCF_000951035.1 Colobus angolensis palliatus | reverse complement strand
AGCAGTTTCACAGAAAGATTCTTTCCAGTTTCTGTCTGAGGCTACTTCCCAGTGCACCATAGGCATCAATCTGCTCCCGAATATCCCCTGATACATTTTTCTCCAAAAGGGTTTACCCAATGCTGTATGAGAAGAGAGGTATATCACTGTGAGTGGAATGCACACGTCACAAAGCAGTTCCACAGACAGCTTCTCTCAAGTTTATATCTGAGCATATATTCTTTTTCTCCCTAAGCCTCAAGTGCTCCCGAATATCTATTTGCATGCTAAACATAAACAGTGCTAGAAAACTGCTCAGTGAACAGAGAATCTTAACTGAGTGAGAGGAATTCACAGGACTCATGGCAGTTTCACAGAAAGCTTACTTCTGGATTTTATCAGAGGTTTTCTCCATATTCTAAAGACCGTTCTCAAATGTACTTCCTCAGATTCCACAAAAAGAGTAATTTGAAACTGCTCAATCCAAAAAATAATTTATCTCTATGAGATGAATACACACATCACAAAGAAATTGCTCAGATAGCTTCTCTCCAGTTTTCACTGGAAGACATTTTCTTGTTCATCACAGGCCTCTGGGAGCCACTTAATATGCCTTCAGAAATTCCTCAAAGACAGAATTTCCAAACTGCGAAATGTAGAGTCAGCTTTAACTCTGTGAAATGAATACACATATCAGAGAGCAGTTTCTTGGAATGCTTTGTTCTGGGTTTTATTTGAGGATAGTTGACTTTTCACCATAGTCTTCAAAGCACCCCGATATATCACCGTTTTGGTTTTACAGAAACAGTGTTGAAACATTGCCTTATGAGAGAAGAGGCATAGCTCCTTGAGTGGAATGCACACATCACAAAGCAGTTTCTCAGAAAGTTTCTATCCAGTTTTTATCTGAAGATAGCTCCATTTTCACCATAGGCCTGAATGTGCTCCCGAATGTCCCTTCGTGGATCCATCCATGACGGAGTTTCCAAGCTGTGTAATGCAAAGAAAGCTTTATCTATCTGAGGTGAGTAAACATATCTAAAAACAGATTCACGGAAAGATTCTTTCCAGTTATTATCTGAAGATATTTCCTTTTTCACCATAGTCTTGAATGTGTTCCCGAATCTCCCTTCACGGATCCGTCCATGACAAAGATTCCAAGCTGTATAATGTAAAGAGAGCTTTATCTATGTGAGATGAATACACATATAACAGAGCAGTTTCACAGAGAGCTTCTTTCCAGTTTTTGTCTGAGGCTATTTCCCTTTACACCATTGTTGTCAATATGCTCCTGTATATCACCTGGTACCTTTTTCTCCAAGAGGTTTTCCCTGATGCTGTATGAGAAGAGAGGTATAGCAGTGGAATGCACACGTCACAAAGTAGTTCCTCAGAAGGCTTCTCTCCAGTTTCCCTTTTAAAATATTTCCTTTTTCACCATAAGCCTCAAAGTGCTCCCGAATATCCCTTCGCACGCTAAACACCAACAGTGTTAGAAAACTGCTCAATGAAAAGAGAGGCTTAACTGAGTGAGAGGAATTAAGATGATACAGAGCAGTTTCACAGAA
>NW_012122909.1:30445-30972 GCF_000951035.1 Colobus angolensis palliatus | reverse complement strand
TTCATAGAAACGTCTTAAAGATTTATCTGAAGATATTTTCTTTTTCTCCACAGTCCTGAAAGTGCTCCCGAATGTCCCTTCAGGATCCGGCCATGACAGAGTTTCCAAGCTGCATAATGTAAAGAAAGGTTTATCTATGTGAGATGAGTACACATAGCAGAGAGCAGTTTCACAGAAAGCTTCCTTCCAGATTTTTTCTGAGGCTATTCCTATTTTCACCATAGGTATCAATATATCCCTGAATATCCCTTGGTACTTTTTCTCCAAAAGTGTTTCCCAGATGCTGTATGTGAAGAGAGGTATAACACTTTGAGTGGAATGCACATGTCACAAAATAGTTCCTCGGAAATCTTCTCTCCAGTTTCTATCTGAACAAATTTCCTTTCCCACTGTAAGCCTCAAAATGCTTCCGAATATTCCCTCACACGCTAAAAATAAACAGTGTTAGAAATTGAACTGTGTGAAATGAATGCACATATCAGAGAGCAGATTCTAGGAACACTTCTTTCTGGGTTTTATCTGAGGAT
>NW_012122909.1:26596-29615 GCF_000951035.1 Colobus angolensis palliatus | reverse complement strand
ATTCTAGGAACACTTCTTTCTGGGTTTTATCTGAGGATAATTCACTTTTCTCCTTAGTCTTCAATGCACTCAGAAATATCACTTTTTTGGTTTTACAGGAACAGTATTCCAACACTTTCTTATGAAAAAAGAGGTACAACTCCCTGAGTGGAATGCACACATCACAAAGCAGTTTCTCAGAAAGCTTATCTCTGGTTTTTATCTGAAGATATTTCCATCATAGGCCTGAATTTGTTCCCGAATGTCAATTCGCTTATCCGTCCATGATGGAGTTTCCAAACTTCGTAATGTAAAGAAAATTTTATCTGTGTGAGATGAATAAACATATCTATCACAAAACATTTACAGAGAAAGCTTCTTTTCCGTTTTTACTTGAGGATATTTCCTTTTCCACTGTAGCACTCCATATGGTGAATGTCCCTTGGTAGCTTTTTCTCCAAAAGGGATTTCCCAATCCTCTATGAGAAAAGGTATAACTCTGTGAGTGGAATGCACACGTCACAAGGCAGCTCCTCGGAAAGCTTCTCTCCAGTTTTAATCTGAAGATATTTCCGTTTTCAACATAAGCCTCAAAGTGCTCCAGAATATCCTTTCTCAGAGTAAACATAAACAGTTTTAGAAAATTGCTCAACGAGAAGAGAAGCTTAACGAGGGAGAGGAATTCACTCGACACAAAGCAGTTTCACAGAAAATTTCCTTCTGATTTTCTTCTGAGGATATTTCTTTCTCCATATTCTAAAAAGGGTTCCCAAATGTCCTTCCTCAAATTTCACCACAATAGTGATTTCAAACTGCTGAATCCAAAGAATGGTTTAACTCTATAATATGAATACACACATCACAAAGTAGTTGCTCAGAAAGCTTCTCTCCAGTTTTCATCGGAAGACATTTCCTTGCTCACCACAGGCCTCCCGATGTCACTAAATATCTCTTTGCAGATTTCTCAAAGACAGAGTTTCCAAACTGGGCAACGTAGAGTAATCTTTAACTCTGTGAAATGAATGCACATATCAGAGAGTAGTTTCTTGGAACACTTCTGTCTAGGTTTTATTTGAGGATATTTCACTTTCCGCCATAGTCTTCAAGGTGCTCCAAAATATCACATTTTCGGTTTTACAGGAACAGTATTCAAGCACTGCCTTATGAGAAAATAGGTATAACTTCCTGAGTGGAATGCACAGATCACAAAGCAGTTTCTCAGAAAGCTTCTCTCCAGTTTTTATCTGTATATATTTCATTTACACCATATGCCTGAATGTGCTCCCGAATATCCCTTCGCAGATACGTCCATGATGGAGTTTACAAACTGTGTAATATAAAGAATGTTTTATCTATGTGATATGAATAATCATATCTATCACAAAGTAGTTTCACAGAAATCTTCTTTCCAGTATTTGTCTGAGGACCTTTCCTTTTTCCTCATAGTCCTGAATGTGCCACTGAATGTCCCTTCATGGACCCATCCAAGACAGAGTTTCCAAGCTGTGTAATGTAAAGAAAGCTTTATCTATGTGAGATGAGTACACATAGCACGGAGCAGTTTTACAAAAATCTTATTTCCAGTTTTTGTCTGAGGCTATTTCCTTTTTCACCATAGGCCTCAATACGCTCCCCATTATCCTCTGGTACCTTTTTCTCAAAAAGGGTTTCTCCAAAGCTATATGAGAAGAAAGGTATAATTCTGTGAGTGGAATGCATACGTCACAAAGCAGCTCCTCAGAAATCTTCTCTCGAGTTTCCATCTGAAGACATTTCCGATTTCAACATAAGTTTCAAAGCGCTCCCGAATATCACTTAGGAAACTAATCTAAAACAGTGTTAGAATACTGCTCAATAAAAACAGAAGCTTAACTGTGTGAGTGGAATTCATATGACACAGCGCAGTTTCACAGAATGCCTCCTTCTGGTTTTTATCTGAGGGTCTTTCTTTTTCAGCGTATTCTTGAGAGCGTTCCCAAATGCCCTTTCTCAGGTTCCACAAAAACAGTGATTTCTACCTTCCCAATCCAAAGAATGATTTAACTCTATGAGATGAATACAAACATCACAAAGCAGTTGCTCACAAAGCTTCTCTCCAGTTTTCAACAGAAGACATTTCCTTGCTCAACACAGGCCTCCGGGTGCCACTTACTACCCCTTCGCAGATTCCTGAAAGACAGAGTTTCCAAACTGGGCAATGTAGAGTAAGCTGTAAATTTGTGAAATGAATGCACATATCACAGAGCAGATTCTTGGAATGCTTCTTTCTCGGTTTCATTTGATTATATTTCACTTTTCACCATAGTCTTCAAGGCGCTACGAAATATCACTTTTTCAGTTTTAC
The DNA here is from genome assembly GCF_000951035.1 of Colobus angolensis palliatus. Taxonomy (NCBI): domain Eukaryota; kingdom Metazoa; phylum Chordata; class Mammalia; order Primates; family Cercopithecidae; genus Colobus; species Colobus angolensis. Next base: position 27,292 of record NW_012122909.1, on the reverse strand, counting down.
AGGAACAGTGTTCAAACACTGTCTTATAGGAAAAGAGGTATAACTCCCTGAGTGGAATGCACACATCTCAAAGAAGTTCACAGAAAGCCTCTTTCCAGTTTTCCTCTGAGGATATTTCCCTTTTCACCATAGGCATCAATATGCTCCCGAATATCACTTGGTACCTTTTTCTCCAAAAGGGTTTCCCCAATGCTGTATGAGAAGAGAGGTATAGCACTGTGAGAGGAATGCACACGTCACAAAGCAGTTTCTAAGAAAGCTTCTCTCCAGTTTCTATCTGAACATATTTCCTTTTTCACCGTAAACCTCCAAGCGCACCTGAATACCCCTTCCCACGCTAAACATAAACAGGATTATAAAACTGCTCAACGAAAAGAGAGATTTAACTAAGAGAGAGGAATTAAGATGACACAGAGCAGTTTCACAGAAAGCTTCATTCTGGATTTTACCTGAGGATATTTCTTTCTCCATATTCTAGTGAAAGTTCCAAAATGTCCTTCCTCAGATTCCACAGAAACAGGGACTTCAAAATGCTCAATCCAAAGAATGATTTAACTCTATGAGAGGAATACAAATATCACAAAGGAGTTGCTCAGAAATCTTCTCTCCAATTTTCTTTTTTTTTTTATTATACTTTAAGTTCTAGGGTACATGTGCATAACGTGCAGGTTTGTTACATATGTATACTTGTGCCAT
>NW_012122909.1:26144-26422 GCF_000951035.1 Colobus angolensis palliatus | reverse complement strand
CTGGGAGTTGGAGACTGGAGCTGTTCCTCTTCGGCCATCTTGCTCCGCCCCCCCCAATTTTCAATGGAAGCCATTTCCTTGCTTGCCACAGGCCTCCAGTCCACTTAATATCCCTTTGCAGAATCCTCAAAGTCAGACTTTCCAAACAGGGAAATGTAGAGTAAACTTTAACACTGTGAAATGAATGACATGACAGAGAGCAGTTTCTTGGGATGCTTCTTTCTGGGTTTTATTTACTGACATTTCACTTTTTGCCATAGCCTTCAGTGTGCTCCGAA
>NW_012122909.1:24762-26094 GCF_000951035.1 Colobus angolensis palliatus | reverse complement strand
CCTTCAGTGTGCTCCGAATATCACCTATTTTGTTTTATAGGAACAGTTTTCAAAAAATGCCTTATGAGAAAAAAGGTATAACTCCCTGAGTGGAATGCACCCATCACCCAGCAGTTTCACAGAATGCTTCTCTCTAGTTTTTATCTGATGATATATTCTTTTTCACCATAGGCCTGAATGTGATCCTGAATATCCCTTTGTGGATCCATCCATGACGGAGTTTCCAAGCTGCGTAATGTAAAGAAAGCTTTATCTATGTGAGATGAATACACATATCACAGAGCAGTTTCATAGAAGGCTTCTTTCCAGTTTTTGTCTGAGGCTATTTCCCTTTTCACCATAGGTGTCAACACACTCCCGAATATCATTTGGTACCTATTTCTGCAAAAGGGTTTCCCCAATGCTGTATGAGAAAAAGGTATATCTCTGTGGGTGGAATGCACATGTCATGAAGCAGCTCCTCTGAAATCTTTCCAGGTTCTATCTGAAGATATTTCCGTTTTCACCATAAGCCTCAAAGCGCTCCCGAATATCCCTTTGCACACTAAACACAGTGTTACAGTACTGCTTAATGAAAAGAGAAGCTGAACTCTGTGATTAGAATACACATGACACAGAGTGTTTCAGAGAAAACTTCCTTCCAGTTTTAACCTGAGGATTTTTTTTTTAGCATATTCTAAAGAGCGTTCCCAAATGTCCTTTCTCAGGATCCACAGGAACAGTGATTTCAAACTGCTCAATACAAAGAGCGATTTAACTCTATAAGATGAATACACACATCACAAAGCAGTTGCTCAGAAAGCTTCTTTCCAGTTTTCATCAGAAGTCAGGTCTCCAGGCACCTCTAAATATCCCTTTGCAGATTCCTCAAAGATAGAGTTTCCAAACTGAGCAACATAGAGTAAGTTTTAACACTGTGAAATGAATGCACATATCAGAGAGCAGCTTCTTCGAACTCTTCTTTCTTGGTTTTATTTGAGGATAGTTCACTTTTTGCCATAGTCTTCAATGCGATCTGAAATATCACGTTTTCGGTTTTACAGGAACAGTGTTCAAACACTGCCTTATGAGAAAAGAGGTATAACTCCCTGAGTGGAATGCACATATCACAAAACAGTTTCTCAGAAAGCTTCTCCCCGGTTTTTATCTGAAGATATTTCCTATTTCTCCATAGGCCTCAATGTGCTCCCAAATATCCCTTTGCGGATCCGTTGATGATGGAGTTTCCAAGCTGCATAATGTAAAAAAGCTTTATCTGTGTGAGATGAATTCACATAGCACAGAGCAGTTTCACAGAAAGCTTCTTTCCAGTTTTTGTCTGAGGTTATTTCC
>NW_012122909.1:0-24102 GCF_000951035.1 Colobus angolensis palliatus | reverse complement strand
TTGTAACGCTTCTTTCTGGGTTTTATTTGAGGATATTTCACTTTTTACCATAGTCTTCAATGCGTTCCGAAATATCACTTTTTCGGTTTTACAGGAACAGTGTTCAAACACTGCCTTATGAGAAAAGAGGTATAACTCCCTGAGTGGAATGCACACATCTCAAGCAGTTTCACAGAAAGCTTCTTTCCAGTTTTTGTCTGAGGCTATTTCCGTTTTCACCATAGGCGTCAATATGCTCCCGAATATCCCTTGGTTCCTTTTCCTCCAAAGGGTTTCCCTGATACTGTATGAGAAGAGAGGTATAGCACTGTGAGTGGAAAGTACACGTCACAAAGCAGTTCCTCCGATAGCTTCCTTCCAGTGTCTATCTGAGCATATTTCCTTTCTCACTGTGAAACTCAAAGCACTTCTGAATACCCCTTCACACGCTAAACCTACACAGTGTTAGAAAACTCTTCAATGAAAAGGGAAGCTTAAGTGAGCGAGAGGAATTCACATGACACATAGGTGTTTCACAGAAAGCTTCCTTCTGGATTTCATCTGAGGATATTTCTTTCTCCATATTCCAAAGAGCAATCCCAAATGTCCCTACTCAGATACCACAGAAACAGTGATTTCAAACTGCTCAATCCAAGGAATGGTTTAGCTCTATGAGATGAATGCACACATCACAAAGCAGTTGCTCAGAAAGCTTCTCTCCAGTTTTCATCGGAAGACAATTCCTTGCTCACCACAGGCCTCCGGGGTGCCACTTAATATCCCTTCACAGATTCCTCAAAGACAGAGTTTCCAAACTGGGGAATGTAGAGTACGCTTTCATTCTGTGAAATGAGTCCACATATCAGAGAGCAGTTTCTTGGAACGCTTTCTTCTGGGTTTTATTTGAGGATATTTCACTTTTCGCCATAGTCTTCAATGCACTCAAGAACAGTTAAGCTTCTCTTTTCAGGGAGCAGTATTCTAACACTGTGTTTAGTCTGCAAAGGGATATTTGGGAGCACTTTGAGGCTTATGGTGAAAAAGGAAATATATTGGGATAGAAATGGACAGAAGCTTTCCCAGGAACTGCTTTGTGATGTGTGCATTCCACTCACGGATTCATGCCTTTTTTCTCATAGAGGATTGGGGAATCCCTTTTGGAGAAAAAGCTACCAAGGGACATTCGGGATTATATGGATGGTCGTGCAAGTGGAATTCACACGACATAGAGCAGTTTCACAGAGAGCTTCCTTCTGCTTTTTATCTGAGGGTATTTCTTTTTCAGCATATTCTAAAGAGCGTTCCTAAATGTCCTCTCTCAGTTTCCACAGAAACAGTGATTTCAAACTGCTCAATCCAAAGAATGATTTAACTCTATGAAATGAATACACACATCACAAAGCAGTTGCTCAGGAAGCTTCTCTCCAGTTTTCATCGGAAGACATTTCCTTGCTCACCACAAGCCTCCGGGAGCCACTTAATATCCCTTCACAGATTCCTCAAAGACAGCATTTCCAAACTGGGAAACATACAGCAAGCTTTAATTCTGTGAAATGAATGTACATGTCAGAGAGCAGTTTCTTGGAAGGCTTCTTTCTGGGTTTTATTTGAGGATATTTCACTTTTTGCCATAGTCTTCAATGCACCCCAAAATAACACTTTTTCATTTTTACAGGAACGGTGCTCAAACACAGCCTTATGAGAAAAGAGGTATAATTCCTTGAGTGGAATGCACACATCACAAACCAGTTTCTCAGAAAGCTTCTCTCCAGTTTTTATCTGAAGATATTTTATTTTTCACGATACACCTGAATGTGTTCAAGAATGTCCCTTCGCACATCTGTCCATGAGGGAGTATCCAAAATCGTAATATAAGGAAATTTTTATCTCTTTGAGATGAATAAACATATCCATCACAAACCAGTTTCACAGAAATTTTCTCTCCAGCTTTGTCTGAGGATACTTATTTTTTCACCGTAGCCATCCATATAATCCCGAATGTCCCTTGGTAGCTTTTCCTCTAAAAGGAATTCCCCAATCCTGTATGAGAAAAAAGGCATAAATCTGTGAGTGAAATACACATCACAAAGCAGTTCCTCGGAAAGCTTCTCTCCAGTTTCCATCCGAATATATATATTTTTTCACTGTAAGCTTCAAAGCGCTCCTGAATATCCCTTCGCAGACTAAACACAGTGTTAGAATACTGCTCCATGAAAAGAGAAGCTTAACTGTGTGAGTGGAATTCACATGACATACAGCAGTTTCACAGAAAGCTTCCTTCTGCTTTTTATCTGAGGGTATTTCTTTTTCCGCAATTTCTAAAGAGCGTTCCTAAATGTCCTCTCTCAGGTTCCACAGAAACAGTGATTTCAAACTGCTCGTCCAAAGAATGATTTAACTCTATGAAACGAATACACACATCACAAAGCAGTTGCTCAGAAAGCTTCTCTCCAGTTTTCATCGGAAGACGTTTCCTTGCTCACCACAAGCCTCCAGGCGCCACTTAATATCCTTTCAAAGATTCCTCAAAGACAGAGATTCCAAACTGGGCAATGTAGTGTAAACTTTAACTCTGTGTAATGAATGCACATTTTAGAGAGCAGTTTCTTGTAACGCTTTCTTCTGGGTTTTATTTGAGGATATTTCACTTTTCACCATACTCTTCAATGTGCTCCGAAATATCACTTTTTTGGTTTTACAGAAACAGTGTTCAAACACTGCCTTATGAGAAAAGACTTATAACTCCCTGAGTGGAATGCACACATCACAAAGAAGTTTCTCAGAAAACTTCCCTTCAGTTTTCATCTGAAGATATTTCCTTTTTCACCGTAGGCCTGAATGTGATCCCGAATATACCTTTGTGGATCCGTCCATGATGGAGTTTCCAAGCTATGTTAAGTAAAGAAAACTTTATTTATGTGAGATTAATAAAAAGAGCAAAAATCAGATTCACAGAAAGCTTCTTTCCAGTGTTTATCCAAAGATATTTCCTTTTTCACCATAGTCCTGAATGTGCTCCCGAAAATCTTTTCAAGGATCCATCCATGAAAGAATTTCCAATTTGCAAAATGTAAAGAAAGCTTTAGATATGTGAGATGAATACACATATCACAGAGCAGTTTCACAGAAAGCTTCTTCCCATTTTTGTCTGAGGCTTTTTCCCTTTTCACCATTGGCATCAATATGCTCCTGAATATCACTTGGTATCTTTTTGTCCAAAAGGGTTTCCCCGATGCTGTATAAGAAGAGAGGTAAAACACTGTGAGTGGAATGCACACGTCACAAAGCAGTTCTTTGGAACACATCTCTTCCATTTCTATCTGAACATATTTCCTTTTTCACCGTAAACCTCAAAGGGCTCCCGAAAATCCCTTCACACCCTAAACATAAACAGGGTTAGAAAACTTCTCAACGAAAAGAGAGGCTTAACTGAGCGAGAGGAATTAAGGCAACACAGAGCAGTTTCACAGAAAGCTTCCTTCTGGTTTTTATTTGAGGATATTTCTTTCTCCATATTCCAAAGAGCGATCCCAAATGTCCTTCCTCAGATTCCATAGAAACAGTGATTTCAAACTGCCCAAAGAATGATTTAACTCTATGAGATGAATACACAAGTCAAAAATCAGTTGCTCAGAAAGCTTCTCTCCAATTCTCAGCAGAACACATTTCCTTGCTCACCATAGGCCTCCGGTTGCCAATTAATATCCTTTTGCAGATTCCACAAGGAAGAGTTTCCAAACTGGGCAACGTACACTAAGCTTTATCTCTGTGAAATAAATGCACATATAAGAGAGCATTTTCTTGGATCGCTTCTTTCTGGGTTTTATTTGAGGATAGTTCACTTTTGCAATAGTCTTTAAAGCGCTCCAAAATATAACTTTTTCGGTTTTACAGGAACAGTGTTCAAACATTGCCTTATGAGAAAAGAGGTATAACTACCTGAGAGGAATGCACACATTACAAAGCAGTTTCTCAGAGTTTCTCTCCTGTTTTTATCTGAAGATATTTCCTTTTTCACCACAGACCTGAATGTGCTCCCGAATGTCCCTTCATGGATCCGTCCATGATGGAGTTTCCAACTGCGTAATATAAAAAGTTTTTATCTATGTGAGATCAATAAGGATATATATCACAAAGCAGTTTCACAGAAAGCCTCTTTCCAGATTTGTCTGATGATATTTCCTTTTTCACCATAGTGATCCACAAACTCCCAAATGTCCCATGGTAGCTTTTTCTCCAAAAGAGATTCCCCATTGCTCTACGTGAAGAAAGGTATAACTCTGTGAGTAGATTGCACACGTCGCAAAGCAGCTCCTCGGAAAGCTTGTCTCCTGTTTGTATCAGAAAATATTTCCGTTTTCACCATAAGCTTCAAAGTTGTCCCGAATATCCCTTCACAAACTAAAGAAAAACAGTGTTAGAACACTGTTCAATGAGAAGAGAAGCTGAACTGTGTTAGTGGAATTCACAAGATACACAGCAGTCTCACAGAATGCTTCCTTCTGGTATTTACCTGAAGGTATTTCTTTTTCAGCGTATGCTAAAGAGCGTTCCCATATGTCCTTTCTTAGGTCCCACAGAAACAGTGATTTCAAAATGCTCAATCCAAAGAATGGTTTAACTCTATGAGAAGAATACACACATCACAAAGCAGCTGCTCAGAAGGCTTCTTTCCAGTTTTCAAGCTTCTTTCCAGTTTTCTTTGCTCAAAATAGGCCTATGGGAGCCAAGTAATGTCCATTCGCAGATTCCTGAAAGACAGAGTTTCCAAACTGGGCAATGTAGAGTAAACTTTAATTCTGTGTAATAAATGCAAATATCAGAGGGCAGTTTATTGGAACGATTCTTTCTGGGTTTTACTTGAGGATATTTCACTATTCGCCATAGTCTTCAATGCGCTCCGTAATATCACTTTTTCAGTTTTACAGGAACAGAGTTCAAACACTGCTTTACGAGAAAAGAGGTACAACTCCCTAAGTGGAATGCACACATCACAAAGCAGTTTCTCAGAAAGCTTCTCTCCAGTTTTAATCTGAAGATATTTCCATTTTCAACATAGGAATGAACGTACTCCTGAATCTCCCTTCGTGGATCCTTCCATGACGGAGTTTCTAAACTGTGTTATATAATGAAAGTTTTATCTATGTGAGATGAATAAACATATCTATCACAAAGCAGTTTCACAGAAATCTTCTTTCCAGTTTTTCTCTGAGGATATTTCCTTTTTCACCATAGCCGTCCACATACTCCTGAATGTCCCTTGGTAGCTTTTTCTCCAAAAGGGATTCCCCAAACCTCTATGAGAAGAAAGGTATAATTCTGTGAGTAGAATGCACACGTCACAAAGCAGCTCATCCGGAAAGCTTCTATCTAATTTCTATCTGAATATTTTCTTTTTCACCATAAGCCTCAAAGTGCTCCCGAATATCCCTTCACAGACTAAACTAAAACAGTGTTAGAATACTGCTCAATGAAAAGAGAAGCTTAACTGTGCAAGCAGAATTCATGTGACTGAGAGCAGTTTCACAGAAAGCTTCCTTCTGGTTTCTATCTGAGGTTATTTATTTTTCAGGATATTCTAAAGAGTGTTCCCCAATGTCCTTTCTCAGATTCCACAGAAAGAGTGATTTCAAACTGCTCAATCGAAAGAATGATTTAACTCTATGAGATGAATACAAACATCACAAAAAGGATGCTCAGAAAGGTTCTCTCAAATTTTCAATGGAAGACAGTTCCTTGCTCACCACAGGCCTCTGGCTGCCACTTAATATCCCTTGGCAGAATCCTCAAAGACCAACTTTCCAAACTGGGGAATGTAGAGTTAGCTTTAACTCCGTGAAATGAATGGACATGTCAGAGAAGGGTTTCTTGGAATGCTTCTTTCTGGGTTTTATTTGACGACATTTCACTTTTTGCCTTAGTCTTCAAAGTGCTCCAATTATCACTTTTTTAGTTTTACAGGAACAGTGTTCAAACAGTGCCTTATGAGAATGAAGGTACAACTCCCTGAGTGGAATGCACACATCACCAAGCAGTTTCTTAAAAAGCTTCTCTCTAGTTTTTATCTGACAATATTTCCTTTTTCATCATAGGCCTGAATGTGATTCTCAATATTCCTTCGCGGATCCATCCATGATGGAGTTTCCAAGCTGCATAAGGTAAAGAAAACTTTATCAATGTGAGATGAATAAACATAGCAAAAAGCTGATACACAGAAAGCTTCTTTCCAGTTTTTTCTGAAGATGTTTCCTTTTATACCATAGTCCTGAATGTGCTCCCGAATGTCTCTTTGTGGATCCATCCATGACAGAGTTTCCAAGCTCTGTAATGTAAAAAAAGCTTTATCTATGTGAGGTGAATACACATACCAAAGAGCAGTTTCATAGAAAGCTTCTTTCAAGTTTTTGTCTGAGGCTATTTCGCTTTTCACCATAGGCATCAACATGCTCCCGAATATCATCTGGTACCTATTTCTCCAAAAGGGTTTCTCTGATGCTGTACGAGAAGAGAGGTAAACCCTGTGAGTGCAATGCACACATCACAAAGCAGTTCCTCGTAAAGCTTCTCTCCAGTTTCGGGCTGAACATATTTCCTTTTTTACCATAAGCCTCAAAGCACTCCCGAATATCCCTTCACACGCTAAACATAAACAAGGTTACAAAACTGCTCAATGAAAACAGAGGCTTAACTGAGGGAGAGGAATTAAGAAGACACCGAGTAGTTTCACAGAAAGCTTCCTTCTGGATTTTACCTAAGGATATTTCTTTCTCCTTATTCTAAGAAGCGTTACTAAATGTCCTTCCTCAGAATCCACAGAAACAGTGATTTCAAACTGTTCAATCCAAAGAATGGTTTAACAATATTAGACGAATACACACATCACAAAGCAGTTGCTCAGAAAGCTTCTCTCCAGTTTTCATCGGAAGACGTTTCCTTGCTCACCACAAGCCTCCGGGGGCCACTTAATATCCCTTCACAGATTCCTCAAAGACAGAGTTTCCAAACTGGGCAATGTAGAGTAACCTTTATCTCTGTGAATTCAATGCATATATCAGAGAGCAGTCTCTTGGAATGCTTCTTTCTGGGTTTTATTTGAGGATATTTCACTTTTCACGATAGTCTTCAATGCGCTCCGAAATATCACTTTTTCGGTTTTACAGGAACAGTATTCAAATCCTGCCTTATGAGAGAAGCGGTATAAATCCCTGAGTGGATTGCACACATCAGAACGCAATTTCTCAGAAAGCTTCTATCCAGTTTTTATCTGAAGATATTTCCTTTTTCACTATTGGCCAGAAGGTGCTCTGAATGACCCTTCACGAATCCGTCCATGATGACGTTTCAAAACTGCGTAATAGAAAGAAAGTTTTATCTATGTTACATGAATGAACATATCTATCACAAGGCAGTTTCACAGAAAGCTTCTTTCCAGTTTTTGTCTGAGGATATTTCCTTTTTCACCATAGCCGTCCATATACACCTGAATGTCCCCTGGTAGCTTTTTATTCAAAAGAGATTCCCCAATCCTCTATGAGAAGAAAAGTATAACTCTGTGATGGAATGCACACATCACAAAGCAGCTCCACGGAAATCTTCTCTCCAGTTTCTATCTGATGATATTTCCATTTTCACCATAAACCTCAAAGTGCTCCCGAGTATCCCTTAACTGACTAAACTAAAACAATATTAGAATACTGTTCAATGAAAACAGAAGCTTAACTGTGTGTGTGGAATTCACATGATACAGAGCAGTTTCACAGAAAGTTTCTTTCTGGTTTTTATCAGAGGGTATTTCTTTTTCAGCATATTCTTAAGATCGTTCCCAAATGTCCTTTCTCACGTTCCACAGAAAGAGTGATTTCAAACTGCTCAATCCAAAGAATGCTTTAACTCTATGAGATGAATACACACATCACAAAGCAGTTACTCAGAAACCTTCTCTCCAGTTTTCAACGGAAGACATTTCCTGGCCCTCCACAGGCCTCCGGTCGCTTCTTAATATCCCTTCACAGAATCCTCAAAGACAGACTTTCCAAACTGGGAATGTATAGTAAGCTTTAACTCTGTGAAATGAATGGACATATCAGAGATCAATTTCCTGGAATGCTTCTTTCTGGGTTTTATTGAACAACATTTCACTTTTCACCATATTCTTCAATGTATTCCGAATATCACATTTTTAGTTTTATAGGAACAGTGTTCCAACAGTGCCTTATGAGAAGAAAGGTATAACTTCCTGAGTGGAATGCACACATCACCAAGTACTTTCTCAGAAAGCTTCTCTCCAGTATTTATCTGACGATATTTCCTTTTTCACCATAGGTCCAAATATGATCCCGAATATCCCTTCGCGGATCCGTCCATCACGGAATTTCCATGCTGCATAATGTAAAGAAAGCTTTATCTATGTGAGATGAACAAACATAGCAAAAAGCAGATTCACAGAATTCTTCTTTCCAGTTTTTATCTGAAGATATTTCCTTTTTCACCATAGTCTTGAATGTGTTCCTGAATATCCCTTCGCGGATCCATCCATGACAGATTTTCCAAGCTGCGAAATGCAGAGAGAGATTTATCTATGTGAGACGAATACACATATCTAAGAACAGTTTCACAGAAAGGGTTTCCTAGATGCTGTATGAGAAGAGAGGTATAACACTGTGAGTGGAATGCACATGTCACAAAGCAGCACCTCAGAAAGCTTCTCTCCAGTTTCTATCAGAACATATTTCCATTTTCACCGTAAGCCTCAAAGTGTTCCCTAATATTCCTACGCACGCTAAACATAAACAGTGTTAGGAAACTGCTCAATGAAAAGTGAAGCTTAACTGAGCGAGTGGAATTCACACGACACAGAACAGTTTTACAGGAATCTTGCTTCTGGTTTTTATCTGAAGGTATTTGTTTTTCATCATATTCTAAAGAGCGTTCCCAAATTTCCTTTCTCAGGTCCCACAGAAACAGTGGTTTCAAACTGCTCACTCCAAAGAATGATTTAACCCTAGGAGATGAATACACACATCACAAGGCAGCTGCTCAGAAACTTCTCTCCAATTTTCAACGGAAGACATTTCCTTGCTCAACAAGGGCCTCAGCACGCCACTTAATATCCCTTCACAGATTTCTCAAAGATGGAGTTTCCAAACTGGACAATGTAGAGTAAGTTTTAACTCTGTGACATGAATACACATATCAGAGAGCAGCTTCTTGGAACAGTTCTTTCTGGGTTTTATTTGAGGATATTTCACTTTTCACCATAGTCTTCAGTGCACTCCGAAATATCACTTTTTCGGTTTTACAGGGACAGTGTTCAAACACTGCCTTATCAGAAAAGAGGTATAACTCCCTGAGTGGAATGCACACATCACAAAGCAGTTTCTCGGAAATCTTCTCTCTGGTTTTTGTTTGAAGATATTTTTATTTTCCCCATAGTGTTGAATGTGTTCCCAAATGTCGCTTGGCCGATCTGTCCATGACAGTGTGTCCAAGCTGCATAAGGTAAGGAAAGCTTTATCTATCTGAGATGAATAAACATTGCAAAATGCAGATCCACAGAAAGCTTCTTTCCAGTTTCTATCTGAGGATATTTCCTTTTTCACCATAGTCCTGAATGTGCTCCTGAATGTCCCTTCACGGATCCATCCATGACAGAGTTTCCAAGCAGCGTAATGTAAAGAATGTTTTATCTATGTGAGATGAATACACCTAGCACTGAGCAGCTTCACAGAAAGCTTCTTTCCAGTTTTTGTCTGAGGCTATTTCCCTTTTCTACATATGCGTCAATATGCTCCCAAATATCCCTTGGTACCTTTTTCTCCAAAAGGGTTTAACCAATGCTATATGAGAAGAGAGGTATAACAACGTGAGTGGAATGCACACGTCACAAAGCAGTTTCTCAGAAAGCTTCTCACCAGTTTTTATCTGAAGAGATTTCCTTTTTCTCATTAGGCCTGAATGTGCTCCCAAATGTCCCTTTGCGGGACCATCCATGACGGAGTTTCCAAACTGCAAAATATAAAGAAAGTTTTATCTATGTGAGATGAATAAATATATCTATCACAAAGCAGTTTCACAGAAATCTTCTTTCCAGTTTTTGTCTCAGCATATTTCCTTTTTCAACGTAGCCGTCCATATACTCCCGAATGTCCCCTGGTAGCCTTTTCTCCAAATGTGATTCCCTAATCCTCCATGAAAAGGAAGGTATAACTCGGTGAGTAGAATGCCCATGTCACAAAGTACCTCCTCGGAAAGATTCTCTCCAGTTTCTATCTGAAGTTATTTCCGTTTTCACCTAAACCACAAAGCGCTACCGAGTATCCCTTTGCAGACTAAACAAACACAATGGTACAATACAGCTCAATGAAAAAAGAAGAGTAACAGTGTGAGTGTAACTCACACAATCCAGAGCAGTTTCACAGGAAGCTTACTTCTGGTTTTTATCTGAGGGTATTTCATTTTCAGCATATTCTAAAGAGGGTTCCCAAATGTAATTTCACAGATTCCACAGAAACAGGGATTTCCAACTGCTCTATCCAAAGAATGATTTAACTCCATGAGATGAATACACACATCACAAAGCAGTTGCTCAGAAAACTTCTCTCCAGTTTTCAATGGAAGACATTTCCTTGCTCACCACAGACCTCCGGGCGCCACCAAGTATCCCTTCACAGATTCCTCAAAGACAGAGTTTCCAAACTGGACAAAGTAGAGAAAGCTTTGACTCTGTGAAGTGAATGCAAATACCAGAGAGCAATTTCTTGGAACGCTTCTTTCTGGGTTTCATTTCAGGATATTTCAATTTTCGCCATAGTCTTCAAAGCGCTGCAACATATCACTTTTTCAGTTTTACAGGAACAGTGTTCAAACACTGCCTTATGAGAAAAGAGGTATAACTCCCTGAGCGGAATGCACACATCACAAAGTGGTTTCTCAGAAAGCTTCTATCCAGTTTTTATCTGAAGATATTTCCTATTTCACCATAAGCCTGAATGTGCTCCCGAATGTCCCTTCACGAATCCGTCCATGATGGAGTTTCCAAACTGTGTAATGTAAAGAAAGCTTTAACCATGTGAGATGAATAAACATATCTATCACAACGCAGTTTCACAGAGAGCTTCTTTCCAGTTTTTCTCTGAGGATATTTCCTTTTTCACAATAACCATACATATATTGCCGAATGTTCCTTGGTAGCTTTTTCTCCAAAAGGGATTCCCAAATCCTCTATGAATAGAGAGGTGTACCTCTGTGACCGAAATGCACAGGTCACAAAGCAGCTCCTCTGAAAGCTTCTCTCCAGTTTCTATCTGAAGATATTTCCATTTTCACCATAAGCCTCATAGCGCTCCTGAATATCCCCTCACAGACTAAACACAGTGTTAGAATACTGCTCAATGGGAAGACAAGCTGAACTGTGTGAGTGGAATTCACACGACACAGAGGAGTCTCACAGAAAGCTTCCTTTTGTTCTTTATCTGAAGGTATTTCTTTTTCAGCATATTCTATGGAGCGTTCCCAAATTTCCTTTCTCAGGTTCGACAGAAACAGAGATTTCAAACTCTTCAATCCAAAGAATGGTTTAACTGTATGAGAATAATATACACATCACACAGTAGCTGCTCAAAAAGCTTCTCTCCAGTTTTCAACGAAAGACCTTTCCTTGCTCACCACTGTTCTCCGGGAGTCACTTAATATCCCTTCTCAGAGTCCTCAAAGACAGACTTTTCAAATTGGGAAAATGTAGAGTAAGTTTTAGCTCTCTGAAATGAATGCACATGTCAGAGAGCAGTTTCTTGGAACCCTTCTTTCTGGGTTTTATTTCAGGATATTTCACTTTTCGCCATAGTCTTCCATGCGCTCCGAAATATGACTTTTTTGGTTTTACAGGAACAGTGTTCAAACACTGCCTTATGAGAAAAGAGGTACAACTCCCTGAGAGGAATACACAAATCACAAAGCAGTTTCTCAGAAAGCCTCTTTCCAGCTTTTATCTGAAGATATTTCCTTTTTCATCATAGGCCTGAATATGCTCCTGAATTTCCCTTCTCGGATCTGTCCATGACGGAGTTTCCAAACTGCGTAGTATAAAGAAAGTTTTATCTATGTGAGATGAATAAATATATATATCACCAAGCAGTTTCACAGAAAGATTCTTTCCAGTTTTTCTCTGAGGATATTTCCTTTTTCACAATAACCATACATATACTCCCGAATGGCCCTTGGTAGCTTTTTCTCCAAAAGGGATTCTCAAATCCTCGATGAAAAGAAAGGTAATACTCTGTGAGTGAAATGTACCCGTCACAAAGCAGTTCCTCAGAAAGCTTCTCTCCGGTTTGTATCTGAACGTATTTCCTATTTCAGCATAAGCCTCAAAGCGCTCCCAAATATGCCCTCACATGCTAAACATAAACAGCGTTAGAAAACTGTTGAATGAAAAGAGAAGCTTAACTGAGTGAGAGGAATTCACACGACACATAGCAGTTTCACAGAAAGCTTCCTTCTGGTTTTTATCTGAGGATATTTCTTTCTCCATATTCTAAAGAGCGTTCCCAAATGTCCTTCCTCAGATTTAACAGAAATAGTGATTTCAAACTGCCCAATCCAAAGAATGGTTTAACTCCATGAGATGAATACACACATCACAAAGCAGTTTCTCAGAAAGCTTCTCTCCAGTTTTTATGTGAAGATATTTCCTTTTTCAGCATAGACCTGAATGTGCTTATGAATGTCTGTTCTCGGATCTGCTCATGACTGATTTTTGAAACTGCGTAATATAAGGAATGTTTTATCTATGTGGGATGAATAAACATAGCAACATGCAGATTCACAGAAAGCTTCTTTCCAGTTTTTTTCTGAAGATATTTACTTTTTCACCATTGTCCTGAATGTGCTCCCGAACCACCCTTTGGGGATCCGTCCATGACAGATTTTCCAAGCAGTGTCATATGAAGAAAACGTTATCTTTGTGAGATGAATGCAAATATCACAGAACAGTTTCACCAAAAGGGTTTGCCCAATGCTGTATGGGAAGAGGTACAAAACTGAGTGGAATGCACACATCAAAAGCTGCTCCTCGGAAAGCTTCTCTCCAGTTTCTATCTGAACATACTTCCATTTTCACCGTAAGCTTCAAAGAGTTCCTGAATATCCCAGAGCACGGTAAACATAAACAGTGTTAGAAAACTGCTCAATGAAAAGAGAAGCTTAATGGCATGAGAGGAATTAACAAGACACATAGCAGTTTCACAGAAAGGGTTCTTCTGGTTTTTCTCTGAGGATATTTCTTTCTCCATATTCTATAGAGCATTCCAAAATGTCCTTCCTCAGAATCCACAGAAATAGTGATTTCAAACTGCTCAATCCAAAGAATGTTTTAACTGTATGAGATGAATACACACATCACAAAGCAATTGCTCAGAAAGCTTCTCTCCAGTTTTCATCGAAAGATATTTCCTTCCTCACCACAGTCCTCCAGATGACACTTAATACCCATTCACAGATTCCTCAAAGACAGAGTTTTCAAACTGGGCAGTGTAGAGTAAGCTTTAGCTCTCTGAAATGAATGCACATGTCAGAGAGCAGTTTCTTAGAACACTTCTTTCTGGGTTTTATTTCAGGATATTCCACTTTTCACCATAGTCTTCCACGTGCTCTGACATATTACTTTTTCGGTTTTACAGGAACAGTGTTCAAACACTGCCTTATGAGAAAAGAAGTATAACTCCCTGAGTGGAAGGCACACATCGCAAAGCAATTTCTCAGAAAACTTCTCTCCAGTTTTTATCTGAAGATATTTCCTTTTTCAACGTGGGCCTGAATGTTCTCCCGAATGTCCCTTCACGAATCCGTCCATGGCAGAGTTTCCAAACATCATAATATAAAGAACATTTTATCTATCTGTGATGAAAATATATATCTATCACAAAGCAGTTTCCACAGAAAGCTTCTTTCCAGTATTTGTCTGAGGATATTTCCTTTTTCACCATACCCATGCATATGCTCCTGAATGTCCCTTGGTAGCTTCTTCTCCAAAAGGGATTTCCCAATCCTCTATGAGATGTAAGGTATAACTCTGTGAGTGGAATGCACATGTCACAAAGTAGTTCCTCGGAAAGCTTCTCTCCAGTTTCTATCAGAACATATTTCCTTTTTCACTGTAAGCTTCAAAGCGCTCCCGAATATGCCTTCACACGCTAAACATAAACAATGTTAGAAGACTGCTCAATGGAAAGAGAAGCTTAACAGGGTGAGGGCAATTCACACGCCACATAGCAGTTTCACAGAAAGCTTTCTTCTGGTTTTTATCTGAGGATAGTTCTTTCTCTACATTCTAAAAAGCGTTCCCAAATGTCCTTAATCAGATTCCACAGAAGCAGTGATTTCAAACTGTTCCATCCAAAGAATGGTTTTACACACATCAAAAGCAGTTGCTCAGAAAACTTCTCTCTAGTTTTCATGGGAAGACATTTCATTGCTCATCACAGGCCTCCGGACGCCACTTAATATCCCCTCACAGATTCGTGAAAGACAAAATTTCCAACCTGGGCAAAGTAGAGAAAGCTTTAACTCTGTGAAACGAATGCACATGTCAGAGAGTAGTTTCTTGGAACGCTTCTTTCTGGGTTTTATTTGAGGATATTTCACTTTTTGCCATAGTCTTCAAGGGGCTTCAATGTCACATTGTCTGCTTTACAGGAGCAGTGTTCAAACACATCCTTAGGAGAAAAGAGGTGTAGCTCCTATAGTGGAATGCACACATCACAATGCAGTTTCTCAGAAATCTTATTTCCAGTTTTTGTCTGAGGATATTTCCTTTATCACCATAGCCGTCCCTATACTCCCGAATATCACTTGGTAGCCTTTTCTCCAAAAGGGATTCCCCAATCCTCTATGAGAATAAAGGTATAATTCTGTAAGTGCAATGCACACATCACAAGGCAGCTCCTCAGAAAGCTTCTCTCCAGTTTCTATCTGAACATATTTCCTTTTTCACCATAAGCCTCAAAGCGCTCCCGAATATCCCTTGGCAGACTAAACAAAAACAGTGTCAGAATACTGCTCAATGAAGAGAAGCTTAACTGTGCGAGTGGAATTTACACGACAAGAAGCAGTTTCACAGAAGGCTTCCTTCTCGTTTTTACCTGAAGGTATTTCTTGTTCACCATATTCTAAAGAGCGTTCCCAAATATCCTTTCTCACGTTCCACAGAAACAGTGATTTCAAACTGCTCAATCCAAAGAGTGATTTTACTTGATGATATGAATGCACACATCACAAAGCAGTTTCTCACAAAGCTTCTCTCCAGTTTTTATCTGAAGTTATTTCCTTTTACTCCATAGTCCTGAATGTGATCGCAAATATCCATTGCAATCCATCCATGACAGAGTTTCCAAGCTGAGTAATGTAAAGAAAGCTTTATCTATGTTAGATGAATAAACACAGCAAAAAGCAGATTAACAGAAAGCTTCTTTCCAATTTTTATCGTAAGTTATTTCCTTTTTCATTACATTCCTGAATGTGTTCCTGAAGTCCTTTTGTGGATCCGTCCTTGACAGAGTTTCCAAGCTGCGTAATGTAATGAAACCTTTATCTATGTGACATGAATACTCATATCACAAAGCAGTTTCACAGAAAACTTCTTTCCAGTTTTTGTCTGAGGCTATTTCCCTTTTCACCATAGGCATCAATACACCCCCGTATATCCCTTGGTGCCTTTTTCTACAAAAGGGTTTCCCCGATGCTGTATGAGAAGAGAGGTATAACACTGTGAGTGGAATGTACATGTCACAAAGTAGTTCCACAGACAGCTTCTCTCCAGTTTTGGTCTGAACGTACTTCCTTTTTCACCGTAAGCCTCAAAGTGCTCCCCAATATCCCTTCACACGCTAAACATAAACAGGGTAGAAAACTGCTAAATGAAAAGAGAAGCTTTACTGAGCGAGAGGAATTAAGACGACACAAAGCAGTTTCACAGAAAGCTTCATTGTGGATTTTACATGAGGATATTTCTTTCACCATATTCCAAGGAACATTCCCAAATGTCCTTCCTCAGATTCCACAAAAACAGTGATTTCAATCTTCTCAATAAAAAGAATGGTTTAAGTGTATGAGACGAATACAAACATAACAAAGCAGTTGCTGAGAAAGCTTCTCTCCAGTTTTCATCGGAAGACGTTTCCTTGCTCACCACAAGCCTCCGGGCGCCACTTAATATCCCTTCCCAGATTCTTCAAAGACAGAGTTTCCAAACTGGGCAATGTAGAGTAAGCTTTAACTCTGTGAAATGAATGCATATATCAGAGGGTAGTTTCTTGGAACACTTCTTTCTGGATTTTATCTGAGGGCATTTCACTTTTCGCCATAGTCTTCAATGCACTCCAAAATATCACTTTTTTCGTTTTACAGAACAATGTTCAAACACTGCCTTATGAGAAAGGAGGTATAACTCCCTGAGTGGAATGCACACGTCACAAAGCAGTTTCTCAGAAAACTTCTGTCCAGTTTTTATCTGAAGATATTTCCTATTTCATCATAGACCTGAATGTGGTCCCAAGTGTCCCTTCGTGAATCCGTCCATGATGGAGTTTCCAAACTGCGTAATAAAAGGAAAGTTTTATCCATGTGAGAAGAATAAATATATCTATCACAAAGCAGTTTCACAGAAATCTTCTTTCCAGTTTTTGTCTGAGGATATTTCCTTTTTCACCATGGCCATCCATATACTTCTGAATATCCCCTGGTAGCCTTTCTTCAAAAAGAGATTCTCCAATCCTCTATGAGAAGAAAGGTATAATTCTGTCAGTGGAATGCACACATCACCAGCAGTTTCTCAGAAAGCTTCTTTCCAGTTTTTATTGGACGATATTTCCTTTTTCACCATAGGCCCGAATGTAATCTCAAAAATCCCTTCACGGATCCATCCATGATGGAGTTTCCAAGCTGTGTAATGTAAAGAAAGCTTTATCTACGTGAGATGAATAAACATAGCAAAAGCAGATTCACAGAAAGCTTCTTTCCAGTTTTTATCTGAAGATATTTCCTTTTTCACTATAGTCTTCGTGGATCCGTCTATGACAGAGTTTCCGGGCTGCATAGTGTAAAGAAAGTTTTATCCATATGAGATTAATACACATATTACAGAGCAGTTTCATAGAAAGCTTCTTTCCAGTTTTTGTCTGAGGCTATTTTCCTTTTTACCACAGGCATCAACATGCTCCCGAATACCACTTGGTACCTTTTTCCCCAAAAGGGTTTCCCCGATGCTGTATGAGTAGAGAGGTATAATACTGTGAGTGGAATGCACAAGTCACAAAGCAGTTCCTCGGAAAGCTTCTCTCCAGTTTCGGTCTGAACATAATTCCTTTCTCACCGTAAGCCTCAAAGCACTCCCGAATATCCCCTCACATGCTTAACATAAACAGGGTTAGAAAACTGCTCAATAAAAACAGAGGCTCAATTGAGACAGGAATTAACGTACACAGAATAGTTTCACAGAAAGCTTCCTCCTGGATTTTACCTGAGGATATTTCCATCTCCATATTCTTAGGAAGGTTCCAAAATATCCATGCTCAGATTCCACAAAAACAGTGATTTCAATGTGTTCAATCCAAAGAATGGTTTAACTCTATGAGATGAATACAAACATCGCAAAGCAGTTGCTCAGAAACTTCTCTCCAGTTTTCATCGGAAGTCGTTTCCTTGCTCACCACAAGCCTCTGGGCGCCACTTCATATCCCTTCACAGAATCCTCAAAGAGTCAGTTTCCAAACTGGGCAACGAAGAGTAAGTTTTAACTCTGTGCAGTGAATGCACATATCAGAAAGCAGTTTCTTGGAACGCTTCCTTCTGGGTTTTATTTGAGGATACTTCACTTTTCACCATAGTCTTCAATGTGCTGCAAAATATACCTTTTTCATTTTTACGGGATCAGTGTTCAAACACTGCCTTATGAGAAAAGAGGTATAACTCCCTGAGTGGAATGCACACATCACAAAGCAGTTTCTCAGAAAGCTTCTCTCCAATTTTTATCTGAAGTTATTTCCTATTTCACCATAGGCCTGAATGTGCTCTCGAATGTCCCTTCATGAATCCGTCCATGACGAAGTTTCAAAACTGTGTAATAGAAAGAAAGTTTTATCTATGTGAGATGAATAAACATATCTATCACAAAGCAGTTTCACAGAAATCTTTCCAGTTTTTGTCTGAGGATATTTCCTTTTTCACCATAAATGTCCACATACTCTGGAATGTCCCCTGGTATCTTTTTCTCCAAAAGGGATTCCCCAATCCTCTATGAGAAGAAAAATATAACTCTGTGAGTCAAATGTACACGTCACAAAGCAGCTCCTCAGAAAGCTTCTCTCCAGTTTCTATCTGAAGATATTTCCATTTTCACCATAATCCTTAAAGCACTCCCGAGTATCCCTTAGCTGACTAAACCAAAACAGTGGTAGAATACTGCTCAATGACAACAGAAGCTTAACTGTGCAAGTGGAATTCACATGACACAGAGTAGTTTCACAGAAAGCTACCTCTGGTTTTTATCAGAGGGTATTTTTTTTCAGCACATTCTTAAGAGCATTCCCAAATGTCCTTTCTCAGGTTCCACAGAAAGAGTGATTTCAAACTGCTCAATCCAAAGAATGATTTAATTCTATGAGATGAATACACACATCACAAAGGAGTTGCTCAGAAAACTTCTCTCCAGTTTTCAACGGAAGGCATTTCCTTCTCACCACAGCCCTCTGGGCGCCACTAAATATCCCTTCGCAGAATCCTCAAAGACAGACTTCCCAAACTGGGAAATGTAGAGTAAACTTTAACTCTCTGAAATGAATGCACATGTCAGATAGCAGTTTCTTGGAACGCTTCTTTCTGGGTTTTATTTCAGGATAGTCCACTTTTCGCCACAGTCTTGAATGCGCTCCGAAATATCACTTTTTTGGTTTTACAGGAACAGTGTTCAAACATTGCCTTATGAGAAAAGAGGTATAACTCCCTGAGTGGAAGGCACACATCACCAAACAGTTTCTCAGAAAGCTTCTCTCCAGTTTTTATCTGAAGATATTTCCATTTTCACCAGAGTCCTGAATGTGCTCCTTAATGTCCCTTTAGGAATCTGTCCATGGCAGAGTTACCAAGCTGCGTAATGTAAAGAAAGCTTTATCTATGTGAGATGAATAAACACAGCAAAAAGCAGATTCACAGAAAGCTTCTTTTCCAGTTTTCATCTGAAAATATTTCCTTTGTCACCATGGTCCTGAAAGTGCTCCCAAATGTACCTTCGCGGATCCTTCCATGTCAGAGTTTCCAAGCTGCGTACTGTCAAAGAAGCTTTATCTATGTGACATGAATACATATATCACAGAGCAGTTTCACAGAAAGCTTCTTTCCTGTTTCTATCTTAGGCTATTTCCCTTTTCACAAGAGACATCAATATGCTCCCGGATATCGCTTGGTAAATTTTTCTCCACAGGGGTTTCCCTGATGCTGTATGAAAAGAGAGATATAGCACTGTAAGTGGAATGCACATGTCACAAAGCAGTTCCTCAGAAAGCTTCTGTCCAGTTTCTATCTGAACATATTTCTTTTTTCACAGTAAGCCTCAAAGCACCCCTGAAAATCCCTTCACATGATAAACATAAGCGGTGTCAGAAAACGGCTCAACGCAAATAGAAGTTTAACTGTGCGAGTGGAATTCACGCAACAAAGAGCAGTTTCACAGAAAGCATCCTTCTGGTTTTTATCTGAACATATTTTCCTTTTCACCACAGTCCCAAATGTGCTCCCGAATGCCCTTTTCACGGATGCATCCATGACAGAGTATCCAAGCTGCATAATATAAAAAAGGTTTATCTACATTAGATGAATAAACATAGCAAAAAGCAGATTCACAGAAAGCTTCTTTCCAGTTTTCATCTGAATATATTTCCTTTTTCACTATAGTCCTGAATGTGCTCCCAAATGTCCCTTCGTGGATCCATCCATGACAGAGTTTCCAAGCTGCGTAATGTAAAGAAAGCTTTAACTATGTGACATGAATACACATATCACCAAACAGTTTCACAGAAAACTTCTTTCCAGTTTTTGACTGAGGCTATTTTCCTTTTCATCATAGCCGTCAATACTCTCCTCAATATCCCTTCATACCTATTTCTCCAAAAGGGTTTCCCTGATGCTGTATGAGAAGAGAGGTATAATACTGTGAGTGGAATGCACACGACACAAAGCACTTTCTCAGAAAACTCTCCAGATTCGGTCTGAACATATTTCCTTTTTCACTGTAAGCCTCAAAGAGCTCCCGAATGTCCCTTCACATGCTAAACATAAACAGTGTTAGAAATCTGCTCAATAAAAACAGAGGCTGAACTGAGTGAGAGGAATTAAGATGACACAGAGCAGTTTCACAGAAAGTGTCCTTCTGGTTTTTATCTGAAGATATTTCCCTTTTCACCATAGTCCTGAATGTGCTCCCAAATTCCCTTCGCAGATCCATCCATGACAGAGTATCCAAGCTGTGTAATATAAAGAATGTTTTCTTTACGTGAGATGAGTAAACATAGCAAAAATCAGATTCACAAAAAGCTTCTTTCCAGTTTTTACCTGAAGATATTTCTTTTTTCACCATAGCCCTGAATGTGCTCCCAAATGTCCCTTCGTGGATCCGTCCATGACAGAGTTTCCAAACTGCGTGATGTAAAGAAAGCTATGTGACATGAATACAAATATCACCAAACAGTTTCACAGAAAACTTCTTTCCAGTTTTTCACTGAGGCTATTTTCCTTTTCATCATAGCCGTCAATACTCTCCTCAATATCCCTTCATACCTATTTCTCCAAAAGGGTTTCCCCAATGCTGTATGAGAAGAGAAGTATAACACTGAGTGGAATGCACACATCTCAAAGCAGTACCTTGGAAAACTTCCCTCCAGTTTCGGTCTGAACTTATTTCCTTTTTCACCGTAAGCCTGAAAGCACTCCCGAATGTCCCTTCACATGCTAAACATAAACAGTGTTAGAAAATTGCTCAATGAGGCCGGGTGCGGTGGCTCAAGCCTGTAATCCCAGCACTTTGGGAGGCCGAGATGGGTGGATCACGAGGTCAGGAGATCGAGACCATCTTGGCTAACATGGTGAAACCCCGTCTCTACTAAAAAAATACAAAAAACTAGCCGGGTGAGATGGCGGGCTCCTGTAGTCCCAGCTACATGGGAGGCTGAGGAAGGAGAATGGTGTAAACCTGGGAGGTGGAGCTTGCAGTGAGCTGAGATCCGGCCACTGCACTCCAGCCTGGGTGACAGAGCCAGACTCCGTCTCAAAAAAAAAAGAAAAAATTGCTCAATGAAAAGAGAGGCTTAATTGAGTGAGAGGAATTAAGACCACACAGAGCAGTTTCACAGAAAGCATCCTTCTGGTTTTTATCTGAAGATATTTCCCTTTTCACCATAGTCCTGAATGTGCTCCCGAATGCCCTTCACGGATCCGTCCATGACAGAGTATCCAAGCTGCGTAATATAAAGAAAGTTTTATCTACATGAGATGAATAAACATAGCAAAAAGCAGATTCACAGAAAGCTTCTTTCCAGTTTTTATCTGAATATATTTCCTTTTTCACCATAGTCTTGAATGTGCTCCCAAATGTCCCTTCGCAGATCCATCCATGACAGAGTTTCCAAGCTGTGTAATGTAAAAAAAGCTTTAACTATGTGACATGAATACACGTATCACCAAAATGTTTCACAGAAAACTTCTTTCCAGTTTTTGACTGAGGCTATTTCTCTTTACATCATAGGCGTCAATACTATCCCCAATATCCCTTCATACCTATTTCTCCAAAAGGGTTTCCCCGATGCCGTATGAGAAGAGAAGTATAACACTGTGAGTGGAATGCACACGTCACAAAGAAGTTCCTCAGAAAACTTCTCTACAGAGTCGGTCTGAACATATTTGCTTTTTCACCATAAGCCTCAAAGCCCTCCCGAATGTCCCTTCACACGCTAAACATAAACAGGGTTACAAAACTGCTCAATGAAAAGAGAGGTTTAACTGAGTGAGAGGAATTAAGACGACACAGAGCATTTTCACAGAAAGCTTCCTTCTAGATTTTACCTGAGGATATTGCCTCCTTCATATTCTAAGGAGTGTTCCCAAATGTCCATCCTTAGATTCCACAAAAACAGTGATTTCAAAGTGCTGGATCCAAGAAATGGTTTAACTCTATGAGATGAATACACACATCACAAAGCAGTTGTTCAGAAACTTCTCTCCAGTTTTCATCGGAAGTCGTTTCCTTGTTCACCACAAGCCTCCAGGCGCCACTTAATATCCCTTCACAGATTCCTCAAAGACAGACTTTCCAAACTGAGAAACGTAGAGTAAGTTTTAGCTCTGTGAGGTGAATGCACATATCAGAGAGCAGTTTCCTGGAATGCTTCTTTCTGGGTTTTATTTGAGGATATTTCACTTTTTGCCATAGTGCTCAATGCACTTCGTAATATCACATTTTCAGTTTAACAAGAAGAGTGTTCAAACACTGCCTTATGAGGAAAGAGGTATAACTCCCTTAGTGGAAGGCACAGGTCACAAAGCAGTTTCTCAGAAAGCTTCTCTCCACTTCTTTCTCAGAAGATATTTCCTATTTCACAGTAGGCCTGAATGTGCTACCGAATGTCCCTTTGTGAATCCGTCCATGATGAAATTTCAAAATTCCATAATAGAAAGAAAGTTTTATCTATGTTAGATGAATAAACATATCTAACACAAAGCAGTTTCACAGAAAACTTCTTTCCAGTTTTTGTCTGAGGATATTTCCTTTTTCACCCTAGATGTCCATATACTCCTGAATGTCCCCTGGTAGCTTTTTCTCCAAAAGGGATTCTCCAAATCTCTATGAGAAGAAAAGAATAACTCTGTGAGTGGAATGCACACGTCACAAAGCAGCTCCTCGGAAATCTTCTCTTCAGTTTCTATCTGAAGATATTTCCGTTTTCACCATAAGCCTGAAAGCACTCCCGAGTATCTCTTAGCTAACTCAACTAAAACAGTGTTAGAATTCTTCTCAATGAAAGCGGAGCTTAACAGTGAGAGTGGAATTTATATGACACAGAGTGGTTTCACAGAAAGCTTCCATCTGGTTTTTATCGGAGGGTGTTTCTTTTTCAGCACATTCTTAAGAGCGTTCCCAAATGTCCTTTCTCATGTGCCACAGAAAGAGTGATTTCAAACAGCTCATTCTGAAGAATGATTTAACTCTATGAGATGAATATACACATCACAAATCAGTTGCTCAGAAAGCTTCTATCCAGGTTTCAATGGAAGGCATTTCCTTGCTCGACACGGGCCTCCAGTCGCCACTTAATATCCCTTCACAGAGTCCTCAAACATAGACTTTCCAAACTGGGAAATGTAGAGTAAGCTTTAACTCTCTGAAGTGAATGCATATGTCAGGGAGGAGTTTCTTGAAACGCTTCTTTGTGGGTTTTACTTCAGGATATTTCACTTTTCGCCATAGTCTTCCATGTGCTCCGAGTTACTACTTTTTCGGTTTTACAGGAACAGTGTACAAACGCTCCCTTATGACAAAAGAGGTGTAACTCCCTGAGTGCAATACAGACATCACAAAGTTGCTTCTCAGAAAGCTTCTATCCAGCTTTTATCTGAAGGTGTCTCCTTTTTCACCGTAGGCCTGAATGTGCTGCGTAATGTCCCTTCATGGATCTGAATATGACGGAGTTTCCAAATTGCATGATATAAAGAAAGTTTTATCTACGTGAGGTGAATAAGCATATCTATCACAAAGCAGTTTCACAGAAAGCTTCTTTCCAGTTTTTGTCTGAGGATATACCCTTTATCACTGTAGCACTCCATACACTCCAGAATGTCCATTGGTAGATTTTTCTGCAAAAGGGATTCCCCAATCCTCTATGAGAAGAAAAGTATACGTCTCTGAGTGGAATGCACACGTCACAAAGCAGCTCCTCGGAAATCTTCTCTCCAGTTTCTATCTGAACATATTTCCTTTTTCCACCATAAGCCTCAAAGGGTTGCCGAATATCGGAACAAGATGGCCGAATAGGAACAGCTCCAGTCTCCAACTCCCAGCGCGAAGGACACAGAAGACCGGTGATT
>NW_012122908.1:0-1561 GCF_000951035.1 Colobus angolensis palliatus | reverse complement strand
ATATATATATATATATAAATTCCCTGGTTTCTAGTTCTTTATTCCCCAGGTTCTAGCTGATATTCAGTTTCTAGTTTGCTGTCAAAACAATAAGCCTTCACAAAATCATAAGGTTAGAACTCTCTTTGCAGGAATATATATTTGCAAATCGAATCATCAAAGGTACCTAGAGCTAGCAAACTCCAGAGTATGCCAGTCCTTACAAAATGCCTTAATCATGAGTCCCTAAAAGTTTAAAACTCACAGAAACAAATTATACTGCATATTAAATGCTTTCAGCAAAGCCCTGAGTTTTGAAAAAAAGTTATTCAAAAATAATTTCCAAAATAAGCCTTGTGCTTCAGAAATAGTTGCTGCACGAGTTCTTTTTTTGTAGAAATGGGATTTCGCCATGTTGCCCAGACTGGCCTCAAACTCCTGACCTCAAGCGATCCACCTGCCTCAGCCTCCCAAAGTACTGGGATTACAGGAATAAGGCACTGTGCCTGGCCTGGACACTAATATTCTACATGATTTTGTACTCTCAAATTTGTATTATCATCATTATTTTGTCTTTGTGGATAATGTAGTTTTTGGATCTGTTCCTTGATCACCTATCCAGTAATAATTTCTTCCTCCACAGCATCTTAGCCACCCACTCTTATGTTTTATGCTGTATCTTAATATTATTAATAGGCTCTAACATCTCACTTTTAAACATCCCACTCTCTGACCACCACTTATCACCTCCTCTTATTGACCCAGTTCATTTCTATACTTCCCATATCAGTAATTGTTTGATCCCACAACTACTACTAAATCATTGACTCTACACATTTTCATGCTTGTTAGCTACTATAAGTCTTCATGTCCTACCTCACCAAACTTAGAATACACGGTTCATTACTGTGATTACTCAATTTGCATGCATCCTCAATTTCTTTGTTTTTCTCTTCAGTGGGGGGCAAAAATCAGCCTCTGGATCAACCTGTGTCTGTCTCCTCCATGTGTACATCAAGGCAGACAAATATAGCTGAAGAAATACTGTTAACTGTTTTCACTTTAAATTTATGACCAAACACCTATTATATTTCCTCAGACAGTCCACTTTCTTGTTCTCCCAGGGAACATTTTCAAACCTTCTTTCTCCTCAAATGCAATATACCTCACCTTCTTCAACATTAGCTGCTGACCTTTCTTCTTATTTTATTGAGACAATGATAACAAACAAAAGAGAACTTTCTTATCTTCTCACCACTTAATCTACCAACTTACCTATATCTGCATCCAAATATTCTGCTTTCCCTTTTATTAAAGTGAACAAACTCTATCCTCTTATCTGTCAAATCCTCCACTTGGTTAGAGTATCAGTCATAGTCCTAGCAGGTAAGAGAAGGCCTTCTCTTTATGTGTTTTATTTATTTATTTTGAGACAGAGTCTCACTCTGTTGCCAGGCTGGAGTTCAGTGGCAGCATCTCAGCTCACTGCAATCTCCACCTCCCAGGTTCAAGCAATTCTCCTGCCTCAGCCTCCCGAGGAGCTAGGACTACAGGTGCATGCTACCACGCCCAGCTACTTTTT
>NW_012122907.1:0-1580 GCF_000951035.1 Colobus angolensis palliatus | reverse complement strand
TTCTGATGGGAGGCCTGGCGTCCAGCCAGCACAGCCGAGCAGGGTCTGCGGGTAACGTGACAGTCTTTGTCTCCGGAGCACGCAGCCGCGTGAGTCCTGGTAGAAAGTGCTGAGCGCGTCGTGCCAAACTGGGGTGGGTCAGAGGAGTCTTGCTCCTCACTGGGGTCTCCCCTCTAGCTGGGCTCTCTGGGGAACAAGATGCATAAAGACACATTGTGGAATCGCAACCTCACAACAGGCCCACGGGGAGGGACAGCAGAGGTGGTATTCTGATTTTCTTTTTCTTTTCTTTTCTTTTTTTTTTTTTTTTTTTGAGACGGAGTCTGGCTCTGTCACCAGGCTGGAGTGCAGCAGCACGATCTCGGCTCACTGAAACCTCCACCTCCTGAGTTCAAGCGATTCTCCAGCCTCAGTCTCCCAAGTAGCTGGGATTTCAGAGTCCTCATGCTGAAATGCACCACCGCGCCTGGCTAATTTTGTATTTTTAGTAGAGACAGGGTTTTGTCGTGTTGGTCAGGCTGGTTTGGAACTCCTGGCCTCAGGTGATCCACCCACCTCGGCCTCCCAAAGTGCTGGGATTACAGGCGTGAGCCACCATGCCTGGCCATGACCAGCATTTTAAAGAGGTAGGGTTGGGGAGGGGCAGGAGAGAGAATAAACATGAAATATCACTGAGAAAATACAGGTAGCGGTAAAGAAGTATTTCTGTGAAACTTTATTTCCATATACATGTAAGCATGTGCTGAATCATGATAAAAATATCTTCCTTACTATGGGTCACAGTAAAAAAAAAAAAAAAAGTCTACAAGCACTTTTAGGAAGTAAATGGGTAAATTTATTTTTTGCTTTATTAGTTTTACATTTATTTTAATAAAATCAGTGTTACATATGCTATTGATATTTACTTTTTTTTTTTTTTTTCTTCGAGACAGAGTTTCACTTTATCGCCCAGGCTGCAGTGCAGTGGTGCGATACCTTCACCTCTTGGGTTCACGCAATTTTCCTGTCTCAGCCTCCTGGGACTACAGGCGCTCGCCAACACGCCCAGCTAATTTTTGCATTTTTAGTAGAGATGGAGTTTCACCATATTGGTCAGCCTAGTCTCAAACTCCTGACCTCAGGTGACCCACCCACCTTGACCTCTTAAAGTGCTGGGATTACAGGTGTGAGCCACCATATCCAGCCTACTTTAAAAAAAAAAAAAAACTTAAATATAGTTTCAATTCAAATTTAAATACAATATGCCAGGTACTGTGGGTCGCCTGTGCCTGTAATCCCAGCTACTCAGGAGGCTGAGGTGCGAAGATCGCTTGAGGAGGCATTCGAGACCAGTCTGGGTAACATAGTGAGACCCCATTTCTTTTTTTTTGAGACCGAGTCTTGCTCTGTCACCCAGGCTGGATGGAGTGCAGTGGCCGGTCTCGGCTCACTGCAAGCTCCGCCTCCCGGGTTTACGCCATTCTCCTGGGTCAGCCTCCTGAGTAGTTGGGACTACAGGCGCCCGCCACCTCGCCCAGCTAGTTTTTTTTGTATTTTTTTTAGTAGAGACCAGTCTGGGTAACATAGTGAGACCCCATTTC
>NW_012122906.1:0-1512 GCF_000951035.1 Colobus angolensis palliatus | reverse complement strand
CCATCATGCCCAGCTAATTTTTGTACTTTTAGTAGAGACAGGGTTTCATCATGTTGGCCAGGGTGGTCTCGATCTTTTGACCTCATGATCCACCCACCTCGGCCTCCCAAAGTGCCGGGATTACAGATGTTAGCCACTGCACCCAGCCGGAATCTATTTTTAAAAATTAAAAGAAATTACATGCCACTGCACTCCAACGTGGGCAACAGAGCAAGAGTCCATGTTAAAATAAATAAATAAATAAATCAAAAACAGTTTTTGGGCTGGGCATGGTGGTTCACACCTGTAATCCCAAAACTTTGGGAGGCTGAGGTGGACAGGTCACCTAAGGTCAGGAGTTCAAGACCAGCCTGGCCAACACGGTGAAACCCTGTCTCTACAAAAATACAAAAGTTAGCCGGGCATGATGGAAGGTGCCTGTAACCCCAGCTACTTGGGAGCCTGAGGCAGGAGAATTGCTTGAACCTGGGAGGCAGAGGTTGCAGTGAGCAGAGATCATGCCACTGCACTCCAGCCTGAGTGACAGACAAGGCTCCGTCTCAAAAAAAGAAAAATACTTTTTTAGAGATGGGGTCTTTTGATGTTGCCAAGGCTGGTCTCCCACTTCTGGCCTCAAACAATCCTCCTGCCTTGTCCTCCCAAAGTGGTAGGATTACAGGCATGAACTACCATCCTTGGCAAACAAAACACTATAAATCTACAACAGTATCAAGCAAAAGAAGGGGGTAAAAAAAGAAAAAAAAAAAACTACTAAGCCACCAGAGCTTGTTGCAAAATAGTAACATTTATCTGCTCATTCAACAATATTGACTTGTTAAAACTAATATGCAGCTCACGCCTGTACTCCCCAGTACTTTGGGAGGCTGAGGTAGGAGGATCGTTGAGCCCAGAGTTTGAGACCAGCCTGGGTGACATAGTGAAACTCTATCTTTAATAAAAGATTAAAAAAAAAAATAGCTTGGTGTGGTGGTACATGCCTGTAGTCCCAACTACCTGGGGTGGGGTGGTGGGCTGAGGCAGGAGGATCATCTGAGTCTGGAAGTTCAAGGCTGCAGTGAGCCGTGATCACGCCACTGCACTACAGCCTGGGTGACAGAGCAAGACCTTTACTTAAAAAAGAAAAAACGGCCGGGCACGGTGGCTCAAGCCTGTAATCCCAGCACTTTGGGAGGCTGAGACAGGCGGATAGCGAGGTGGGGAGATCGAGACCATCCTTGCTAACATGGTGAAACCTCGTCTCTACTAAAAAATACAAAAAACTAGCTGGGCGAGGTGGCTGGCGCCTGTAGTCCCAGCTACTCAGGAGGCTGAGGCAGGAGAATGGCATGAACCTGGGAGGCGGAGCTTGCAGTGAGCTGAGATCCGGCCATTGCACTCCAGCCTGGGTGACGGAGCAAGACTCCATCTCAAAAAAAAAAAAAAGAAAAAGAAAAAACATGGCCGGGTGCTGTGGCTCACGCCTGTAATCCCAGCACTCTGGGAGGCCGAGGTGGGCGGATCACTTGAGGTCAG
>NW_012122905.1:0-2175 GCF_000951035.1 Colobus angolensis palliatus | reverse complement strand
CCTCCCGGGTTTACGCCATTCTCCTGCCTCAGCCTCCCTTGCCATGCAGGCTGGACTTAAACTCCTGACCTCAGGTGATCTGCCCATCTCAGCCTCACAAAGTATTGGGACTACAGGTGTGAGCCACTGTACCCAGCCCGGAATTTTTTTTTTTTAACTTTATTTTAGGTTCAGGGGTACATGTGCAGAGTTGTTATACAGGTAAACTGCATGTCATGGGGGTTTGGCACACAGGTTATTTTGCCACCCAGGTAATAAGCACAGTACACTCTATGGGGTAATATGGTAGTTTTTTCACAAGTTATGTAGGTTATATATTCACTTTCCAGATATAAAGTAGATAATCTATTTTGGAAATACACTTTAAAAAGGGAGACATCTTGCTACCAAAATTGCATAGGAGCTCACTAGGTTTTGATGGTCATTTTACACTTAATTCACTTTGTTTTTGTTTTTGTTTTTGAGACCGAGTCTTACTTTGTTGCCCAGGCTAGAATGCAGTGGTGCGATCTCGACTCACTGCAACCTTCACCTCCCTGGTTGAAGCAATTCTCATGCCTCAGCCTCCCAAGTAGCTGGGACTACAGGTATGAGCCACCATGCCTGGCTAATTTTTTTTTTTAATTTTTAGTGGAGACAGGTTTTCACCATGTTGGCTAGGCTAGTCCTGAACTCCTGACCTCAGATGATCTGCCCACCTCAGCCTCCCACAGTACTAGGATTACAGCTGTGAGCCACCACACCCAGCCCACTTTTTTTTTATTACTGTTCACACATGTATCGATTTTGAACTCACATTCTGACCACTTCAAAATACCCTGTATTTTAAAACAGCTAAACACATTTTTAGAACCCAGTAAAAGTTCATCAGAGCCTTGTATGATCTTATTTCCCACACTCCTCATCACTATTTTTAAACAGAATTCTCTGTGGTATTCAGTCCATATCTTAAACTTAAGAATCAAAATACATAAATTCAAATCCAGTCTCTAGAAATCACTAGACCTCACTTAAACCTTTTATTCTTCACAGGAGATTTTTCTGAGGATCAAATCAAAAAACTATTGCCTCAAACCTCATAATTATTGAACAAATAAAATGAATTATATCTACATTTCTTTAAATGAATTATTGAATATTCATAATATAGCATTTTATAATGTAGCAATAAATATTAACTGAAACAAAAGAACAGTATCTAGATAAAAGAAAACATACCGTTACTTTCATACACTGATGATAATTTTAATTTGTAAATATAATCAAACAGCTTTAAAGTCTATCTCTTTGACATGATGATTCCATTCCTTCTATTTTAATTTTTTTAAAATCCAGAATACTGACAAGGATTTACAAAGATGATCAACTTCAGAATATTATTAGCCATAAATTATAAACAATCATTATTGGGCAGCTGTAAGATGAGGAGTTTTCCTGAAAAATTCAACAAGGTCATCCTTCTCTGGACTTACACCCTCAACTTTTTAGTGCTTCCTTGTTCAGCAAATATGTGTTACAACATACAGATACATACATTTAACATGTTATTTATTTCTACGTTTTTCACCTCCCACTATCTTACTGAAACCTATTGTGTTCTCAGTTGAATCCCTGAATACAATGCAGTCATCTGCCACTGATAATTTTGTTTCCTTCTAATCTTTATAATTTTCTCTTCCATAAATGCATTTGCTGGTACTTCTATGAAATTAAGTAGCAATGGTAATAGTAGGCACACTTGTCATCACCTTCTCTTTATTAGAAATGCTTATATTATTAATCTAGGGATCTCAAAAAATCAAAATTCAGTATAAAAAAATAAAAAATGGAGAGCTAGTGAGCAACTACTAGCTCTGTTCTCCACAGGTGCCACATGTTAGA
This sequence comes from Colobus angolensis palliatus, assembly GCF_000951035.1. Classification (NCBI taxonomy): domain Eukaryota; kingdom Metazoa; phylum Chordata; class Mammalia; order Primates; family Cercopithecidae; genus Colobus; species Colobus angolensis. The sequence continues at coordinate 294 of NW_012122905.1, read as the reverse complement.
CCATCTGTCTACCCATGCTTACATCAAGAACCAAGGAAGTTTTGAAAAAAAAATTATAGAACATAAACAAGCTTTCCAATCAGTTTAAGAAAAAGACAAAACATAATTAATACTGACATCTTAAAATTCCTTAAGTATTTATTAGAAATGCTATCTGTTTCCCTTTTCTAAAAGCATAGTATACAGTATCATGTTATACAAGATACACCTGATGCATGATACCTACCATAAAGTAAATAATAAATAAAGTAACTTATTTTTCTTTAAAAACTTCACTGAATGGGTCGGGTGCAG
>NW_012122904.1:0-1093 GCF_000951035.1 Colobus angolensis palliatus | reverse complement strand
CCTGTAATCCCAGCATTTTGGGAGGCCGAGGTGGGCAGATCACCTGAGGTCGGAAGTTTGAGGCCAGCCTGACCAACATGAAGAAACCCCGTCTCTACTGAAAATACGAAAAAACTAGCCGGGCGTGGTGGTGCGTGTCTGTAATCCCAGCTACTCGGAAGGCCGAGGCAGGAGAATTACTTTACCCCGGGTGGCAGAGGTTACGGTGAGCCGAGATTGCTCCATTGCACTCCAGCCTGGGCAACAAGAGCAAGACTCAGCTAATTTTTGTATTTTTAGTAGAGACGGGGTTTCACCATCTTGGTCAGGCTAGTCTTGAACTCCTGACCTCATGATCCACCTGCCTCAGCCTACCAAAGTGCTGGGATTACAGGCGTGAGCCACTGTGCCCGGCGCAGATGAATACTATTTAATGGATTCACAAATTTTGTACTATTGGTTTCCTTACGTTAACAGGTATGGAATTTTTTCAGGTGCTTTTTTGTATATTGAAATGATTACATGATTATTCTTTTAATCTGTTCATGTAAAATTTGTGTTGATTGACTTTCAAATGTTATACTAATCTTGCATTACTAGAATAAACCCGGCATTACTGAGCAAGGCGTGAGGTCTTTTTTGGGTGTATTGCCAGATTTGCTTTGTTAATATTTTGTTGAGGATATTTATATCCAAGCTTATTAAAGAGGTTGTCCAACAATTTTCTCTCTTTGCAATGTCTGTTTTTGAGTCTCGATATCGGAATTTTGCCCACCTCATAAAACACGTTGGAATACATTATCTTTTCCTTTTTTGTTGTTGTTGTTTTTTTTTTGAGACAGAGTCTCGCTCCGTCACCCAGGCTGGAGTGCAGTAGTGCGATCTCAGCTTACTGCAACCTCCATCTCCCAGGTTCAAGCGATTCTCCTGCCTCAGCCTCCCAAGTAGCTGGGACTACAGGCGCGCACCACCACACCTGGCTAATTTTTGTACTTTTAGTAGAGACAGAGTTTCACCACCTTGGCCAGTCTGGTCTCGAACTCCTGACCTCAGATGATCCGCCTGCCTTGGCCTCCCAAAGTGCTGGGATTCCAGGCGGGAGTCACCGCCCCCA
>NW_012122903.1:0-1903 GCF_000951035.1 Colobus angolensis palliatus | reverse complement strand
CAATCAACAGAAAAAGAGGGAATCCTCCCTAACTCATTTTATGAGGCCAACATCATCCTGATACCAAAGCCTGGCAGAGACACAACAAAGAAAAACAGAATTTTAGACCAATATCCCTGATGAACATGGATGCAAAAATCCTCAATAAAATACTGGTAAACCGGATTCAGCAGCACATCAAAAAGCTTATCCACCATGATCAAGTGGACTTCATCCCTGGGATATAAGGCTGGTTCAACACACGCAAATCAATAAACAAAATCCAGCATATAAACAGAACCAAAGACAAAAATCACATGATTATCTCAACAGATGCAGAAAAGGCCTTTGACAAAATTAAATAGCCCTTCATGCTAAAAACTCTCAATAAATTCAGTATTGATGGAATGTATCTCAAAATAATAAGAGCTATTTATGACAAACCCACAGCCAATATCATACTGAATGGGCAAAAACTGGAAGCATTCCCTTTGAAAACTGGCACAAGACCGGGATACCCTCTCTCACTACTCCTATTCAACATAGTGTTGGAAGTTCTGGCCAGGGCAATCAGGTGAGAGAAAGAAAAAAAAGGGCATTCAATTAGGAAAAGAAGAAGTTAAATTGTCCCTGTTTGCAGATGACATGATTGTATATTTAGAAAACCCCATTGTCTCAACCCAAAATCTCCTTAAGTTAATAAGCAACTTCAGCAAAGTCTCAGGATACAAAATCAATGTGCAAAAATCACAAGCATTCTTATACACCATTAACAGACAAACAGAGAGCCAAATCATGAATGAACTCCCATTCACAATTGCTTCAAAGAGAATAAACTACCTAGGAATCCAACTTATAAGGGATGTGAAGGACCTCTTCAAGGAGAACTACAAACCACTGCTCAGTGAAATAAAAGAGGACACAAACAAGTGGAAGAACATACCATGCTCTTGGATAGGAAGAATAAATATCATGAAAATGGCCATACTGCCCAAGGTAATTTATAGATTCAATGCCATCCCCATTAAGCTACCAATGACTTTCTTCACAGAATTGGAAAAAATTTCTTTAAAGTTCATATGGAACCAAAAAGAGCCCATATTGCCAAGACAATCGTAAGCCAAAAGAACAAAGCTTAAGGCATCATGTTACCTGACTTCAACCTATACTACAAGGATACAGTAACCAAAACAGCATGGTACTGGTACCAAAACAGAGATATAGACCAATGGAACAGAATAGAGACCTCAGAAATAATACCACACATCTACAGCCATCTGATCTTTGAAAAACCTGACAAAAACAATAAATGGGGAAAGGATTCCCTATTTAATAAATAGTGCTGGGAAAATTGGTTAGCCATAAGTAGAAAGTTGAAACTAGATCCTTTCCTTACTCCTTATACAAAAATTAATTCAAGATGGATTAGGGACTTAAATGTTTGACCTAAAACCATAAAAACCCTAGAAGAAAACCTAGGCAATACCATTCAGGACATAGGCATGGGCGTGGACTTCATGTCTAAAACACCAAAAGCAATGGCAACAAAAGCCAAAATTGACAAATGGGATCTAATTAAACTAAAGAGCTTCTGTACAGCAAAATAAACTACCATCAAAGTGAACAGGCAACCTATAGAATGGGAGAAAAGTTTTGCAATCTTCTCATCTGACAAGGGGCTAATATCCAGAATCTTCAAAGAACTCAAACAAATTTACAAGAAAAAAGCAAACCACGCCATCAAAAAGTGGGTGAAGGATATGAACAGACACTTCTCAAAAGAAGACATTTATACAGCCAACAGACACATGAAAAAATGCTTATCATCTCTCACCATCAGAGAAATGCAAATCAAAACCACAATGAGATACCATTTCACACCAGTTAGAATGGCAATCATTAAAAAGTCAGGAAACAACAGGTG
>NW_012122902.1:0-2622 GCF_000951035.1 Colobus angolensis palliatus | reverse complement strand
ACACCAATAACAGACAAACAGAGAGCCAAATCATGAGTGAACTCCCATTCACAATTGCTTCAAAGAGAATAAAATACCTAGGAATCCAACTTAAAGGGATGTGAAGGACCTCTTCAAGAAGAACTGCAAACCACTGCTCAACGAAATAAAGGAGGACACAAACAAATGGAAGAACATTTCAAGCTCATGGATAGGAAGAATCAATATCATGAAAATGGCCATGCTATCCAAGGCAATTTATAGATTCAATGCCATCCCCATTAAACTACCAATGATTTTCTTCACAGAATTGGAAAAAAAAACTACTTTAAAGTTCACATGGAACCAAAAAAGAGCCCCCATTGCCAAGACAATCCTAAGCCAAAAGAACAAAGCTGGAGGCATCATGCTACCTGACTTCAAACGATGCTACAAGGCTGCAGTAACCAAAACAGCATGGTACTGGTACCAAAATAGATATATAGACCAATGGAACAGAACAGAGGCCTCAGAAATAACATCACACATCTACAACCATCAGATCTTTGACAAAAACAAGAAATGGGGAAAGGATTCCCTGTTTAATAAATGGTGCTGGGAAAATTGGCTAGCCATAAGTAGAAAGCTGAAACTGGATCCCTTTCCTTACACCTTATACAAAAATTAATTCAAGATGGATTAAAGACTTAAATGTGAGACTTAAAACCCTAAAAACCCTAGAAGAAAATGTAAGCAATACCATTCAGGACATAGGCATGGGCAAGGACTTAATGTCTAAAACACCAAAAGTAATGGCAACAAAAGCCAAAATTGACAAATGGGATCTAATTAAACTAAAGAGCTTCTGCACAGCAAAAGAAACTACCAGCAGAGTGAACAGGCAACCTACAGAATGGGAGAAAATTTTTGCAATCTACCCATCTGACAAAGGGCTAATATCCAGAATCTACAAAGAATTTAAACAAATTTACAAGAAAAAATCAAACCACCCCATCAAAAAGTGGGCAAAAGATATGAACAGACACTTTTCAAAAGAAGACATTTATGCAGCCAACAGACATGAAAAAATGCACATCACTGGTCATCAGAGAAATGCAAAACGAGACCACAATGAGATACCATCTCACACCAGTTAGAATGGCAATTATTAAAAAGTCAGGAAACAACAGGTGCCGGAGAGTATGTGGAGAAATTGGAACACTTTTACACTGTTGGTGGGCGTGTAAACTAGTTAAACCACTGTGGAAGACAGTGTGGCAATTCCTGAAGGATCTAGAACTAGAAATACAATTTGACCCAGCTATCCCATTACTGGGTATATACCCAAAGGATTATAAATCATGCTACTATAGAGATACATGCACACATATGTTTATTGTGGCACTATTTAGAAGAGCAAAGACATGGAACCAACCCAAATGTCCATCAATGATAGACTGGATTAAGAAAATATGGCACATATACACCATGGAATATAATGCAGTCATAAAAAAAGATGAGTTCATGTCCTTTGTAGGGACATGGATGAAGCTGGAAACCATCATTCTGAGCAAATTATCGCAAGGACAGAAAACCAAACACTGCATGTTCTCACTCATAGGTGGGAGTTGAACAATGAGAACACTTGGACACAGGGCAGGGACCATCACACACAGGGGCCTGTTGTGGGGTAGGGGGAGGGGGGAGGGATAGCATTAGGAGAAACACCTAATGTAAATGACAAGTTAATGGGTGCAGCAAACCAACACGGCACGTCACATGTATACATATGTAGCAAACCTGTACGCTATGCACATGTGCCCTAGAACTTAAAGTATAATTAAAAAAAAAAAAAAGAAAAGTAAAAAAAAGAAATTCTCCCTTGGTTATTTTTTATAACAATTTTACTGCTATTTTTCTAATTATTCCCCCCCTCATTCCTTCATCATGTTATTTTTAGATAACATTAATTTTAGAAGAACACAGCTAAAATAATGTTTTTATACCTGTAAAACAGATGTGTTTTTTGATTTTTCATATCTTGTATGTTCCTTAGTTGGAATTTTATGTTTCTTCATATAGGAACATTTCTCACTAAATATTTTCTAAGCTATCTTGTTATTTTTGTTAATATTATAAAATGAATCATTTCTCCCTTTGTATTCTTACCTGAATATTTTTATATGTAAATCTATTATGTTCTGTGTGCTTATTCCATGATTAACATTTATTTTGTTTTTGCAAAAATTGCTTAGCACTCATGTGTTTTCCAAGGTTAGCTTTTTAGAAGGATATGATTTCCAAGTATTAATGTGTTTCTTCTACTCCCAAACCAACAATTCACAGAATTCACCACCCACACTGTGAGAACTGAGTCACCCCTGGGCAACCAAAGAAAAACTAGAAATAATTAGACAGAAGGAGCAAGATACATAAAGTTTCCCAGTTGCAGTGAATAGATCAACAATAGGCTGGCCTGAAACGAGTGGTTCGTTGGGGGACGGGAGATGTTGGACATGTAAGTGAGAGAGAAAGGAGGAGTTCATCAGTACTGGGGATTGGACAGACCACTTCTGTGTTTTGTCCACCCTTTCAGCTGTTCCACCTAAAAGAGGCTAGTGCCTTATCTAGATGGCAAATTTAGGAAGTAAAAATGGAATACTC
>NW_012122901.1:0-1276 GCF_000951035.1 Colobus angolensis palliatus | reverse complement strand
TAGACGGAGTTTTGCTCTTGTTGCCCAGGCTGGAGTGCAGTGGTGTGATCTTGGCTCGCTGCAACCTCCAACTCCTGGGTTCAAGTGATTCTTCTGCCTCAGCCTCCTGAGTAACTGTGATTACAGGCACCTGCGGCCGTGTCCAGCTAATTTTTGTATTTTTGGTAGAGATGGGGTTTTACCATGTTGTCCACGCTGCTTTCGAACTCCTGACTTCAGGTGATCCGCCCACGTCGGCCTCCCAAAGTGCTGGGATTATAGGTATGAGCCACCGTTCCCAGCCCAGTCTACAGTATGTTAATGATTTGAGTTATCCATGGTTCTTCTCTTTGAAATATGAGTCAATATGGCAGAAAATAGTACTTTTCTGTAACTTCCATCTGGTGATGTGGTTAGCTTTATTGCTTTGGTTGAAATATGGTTTTTTGGTTATTTAGAAAAAAAGGCCTTTAGGAAGATCTTCTTCTTAATGTCTCTATAAATTGAGGCTTAAAGGGAGGAAAAACTACAGGTTCGTGTGTTTAGGAGCAAAGATAGTGGGGAACAACTTGTTGATTTTGAGTGAAGTGTAGCTTGAGGTAATTGTTAAAGTTTTGTAGAAATGTCATTAAAGGATGACTTTCATGTCCTTGTCTTAGAAATATAATGTTTTTTTAATTATTTTTTAAAATGTAAAAGTTGAGGCCAGGCATGGTGGCTCATGCCTGTAATCCCAGCACTTTGGGAGGCTGAGGCAGGTGGATCACCTGAGATCAGGAGTTCAAGACCAGCCTGGCCAACATGGTGAAACCCCTTCCCTACTGAAAATACAAAAAATTAGCTGGATGTGGTGATGTACGCCTGTAGTCCCAGCTATTCAGGAGGCTCAGGTGAGAGGATCACTTGAACCTGGGAGGCGGAGCTTGCAGTGAGCCAAGATCACACTACTGTATTCCAGCCTAGGCGACAGAGCAAGACTCCATCTCAAAAAAAAAAAGTTGAAATAAGTAAAATAAGACTGAAGAATTTATATGTGTGTTGTATAACTAGCTTCCCCCCATAACTTTAAAAAGCTGTTGTGTATCCCTTCTTCCGAAACATGTTAAAATGAAAGAGAGAGATGATGTGAAAATGCTTATTTTTCTTTCTGCCTGCTCACATTAATGCTTTACCTCCAAATTTTTATTAATTTAAATATTTTCTTTTTTTTTTTTTTTTTGGAGACGGAGTCTCGCTCTGTCGCCCGGGCTGGAGTGCAGTGGCCGGATCTCAGCTCACTGCAAGCTCCGCCTCCCGG
>NW_012122900.1:0-1831 GCF_000951035.1 Colobus angolensis palliatus | reverse complement strand
GTGTGGCCCCCCCCCAAAAAAAAAAATAGAGCAGAGGTCTTATGTGCATATCTAATGACTGCTGTAGGAAAAGGAGGATTATTGAAGAATTTGAAGTGAAGGACTGGACTACTTTTTTTGGAAGTTAAATTATTCACCCTCTGCTCTTTGTATGACTGCGGAATGAGTGTAGAGTTTTGGGCTTTCATACTTCCTCTAGTCACTGTTAAACTTCGATATGTGACAGTGACTACCTCTCTGCATGTTCAGATTTTCTTCACAAGCCTATGAAAGCAGAGATCCCAGATAAAGCTCATAGGCTTTCTAGTGCTTAAGATGCTCTTTACTTGCTTTTGGAAAACATTCACATATTTCCTAAAGGGGGAAGAGATGTATATCCCTGAAATAAAAAGGAGCCACTTAATCAGAGTGGTTTGCCAAATAGGCCTGCCTGTGGATTGGATTTTAATCTGTCTGTCACAGTCACCTTTTCTTTATAGAATGTTCTTAATAGAATTTAGAAAACACCATAAAATACCTCACTTATATAAAGTAAATATACAACAATGTGTTTCTGTGAAAGCAAAAAAGCAAAAAATATTCAAATTCAACAGTGTTTTTATATTACTTCCATCTGTCTATTGTTATAATTCTATGTTCATTACTATCTCAGTGGAATTCAAAAGGTTTTCTTCACTACCAGAATCAGCAGTAACAATGACAAGCAGTCAGAATAACTGGAGTTTACCCACTAAAAGAAAAAAAAAAACACTTTTTTTACACTTGATTCAGAAATGGTGTTTTCTTATGCAGTTTAAACATTATGAAGTATATTGTTTCCTGGTACCAGCTATATGTTCTTATGAACTTTCATATTTCTGATAAATTGTTAGAAGTATAACTGCTAAAGCAACATATTAATATTTTAATTCTTACCTACTTTTTGAAACAAAAAGTACCTGGTATCTCAGGTACTCCTGAGGTCAGGAGTTTGAGACCAGACTGGCCCACATGGCGAAATGCTGTCTCTACTAAAAATACAAAAATTAGCTGGGCATGGTGGCACACGTCTGTAATCCGAGCTACTCAGGAGACTGAGGCATGAGAATCACTTGAACCCGGGAGACGGAGGTTGCAGTGAGCTGAGATTGCACCACTGCACTCCAACCTGGGCTACAGAGTCAGAATGTAGGTATGACTCTTCTCCGTTCACCTTCTGATGTGTTTACATGCATGTACATACACATCTCCTAATTTGTTCTTTAAATAAATGGACTCATCATATATGTATTCTGTGACTTACATTTTTACCTAAGTCTTAGATTTTAATGCTAATACAAATGAAACTATTTCATTCATTTTTATGATTGCATTCCATAAAATGAATGATAATGTATTACCAAGTCTCATCATTATGGGTATTAAGTTATTCATAGTTTTCTGGGGATTTTTTTCATCCAGTGAATATCAGCTATATATCCTTATGAACTTTTGTATTTCTGATAAATTGTTAGATGCAAAACTGCTGAAGCAACGTATTAATATTTTAATTGTTATCTACTTTTTGAAACAAATTTTCTCAGCTGGGTGCGGTGGGTCATGCCTGTAATCCCAGCACTTTGGGAGGCCTAGGCAGGCGGATCTTCTGAGGTCAGGAGTTTGAGACCAGCCTGGCCAACATGGCAAAACCCTGTCTTTACTAAAAATATAAAAATTAGCCAGCCATGGTGGCACACGTCTATAATCCCAGCTACTCTGGAGACTGAGGCATGAGAATCACTTGAACTCGGGAGGCAGAGGTTGCAGTGAGCTGAGATTGCACCACTGTACTCCATCCTGGGCTACAGAGCAA
>NW_012122899.1:0-1009 GCF_000951035.1 Colobus angolensis palliatus | reverse complement strand
AAAAAAAAAAAAAAAAAATTGAACTAAACTAAATTTCATTGACCTGTAAGGGTAATAAATGCATGACAGTAATCCTTCATTAAATTCAAATTATGCTGATTAGTTGGGTAGATACTATTATCTATTATAATATTGTTTATATGCCCCTGATTAAATTTTCTTTTTTAAATGCATTTTGGAAGTGCAGCTCCTTAGCTAGTTCAGGACTAAGAGGGAAGGCTTAAATATTTTGAAATAGACAGAACTATTAATTAGTCCACAGCTCTTTAAACTTATAGTATCTAACATTTGTGGAATTTCACAAATGCCATTTTTATAGAGATTCAGGATCAATTTACAATATGTACAGTTTTGTCATAATCTGGTAGTTAAATATTGATGGCAGACGGGTTTTTTTTTTTTTTTTTTTGTGATGGAGTTTTGCTCTTGTCCAGGCTGGAGTACAATGGCATGATCTCAGCTCACTGCAACCTCCACTTCCCAGGTTCAGGCGACTCTCCTGCCTCAGCCTCCTAGTAGCTGGGATTACAGGCATGTGCCAGCACGCCCAGCTAATTTTGTTTTTTTAGTAGAGACGGGGTTTTGCCATGTTGGTCAGGCTGGTTTCGAACTCCTGACCTCAGGTGATCCACCACCCTGGTCTGCTAAAGTGCTGGGATTACAGGCGTGAGCCACCACACTCGGCCATGCAGACTGATTTTTTAAGTGCATTAGCCCATTCGGTGATCATGAATGGTTGGAACTTGAAACTCTCAGATACCCTTTGAGCTAACAAATCTCCATCAAAAGGCTGCTACATCAACCCTAATACCTCCTTCTTGTAATCTAAATTAGTGAAAATAAAATACGGTTTTCCATTTTTCCTTTCGAAACCTTGAAACATACAGGCCAGGCACAGTGGCTCACACCTGTGATCCCAGCACTTTCGGAGGCCAAGGTGGGTGGATCACCTGAGGTCAGGAGTTCGAGACCAGCCTGACCAACATGGTGAAATCCTGTCTCTACTAAA
>NW_012122898.1:60348-61603 GCF_000951035.1 Colobus angolensis palliatus | reverse complement strand
TGGTCTCGATCTCCTGACCTCGTGATCCGCCCGTCTCGGCCTCCCAAAGTGCTGGGATTACAGGCTTGAGCCACCGCGCCCGGCCCCTATTATCTGTCTTTTAAATTCTGTCCCTTTGCCTCTCCTTGGTGCATTGGAATACACATTTGGTGTTTGCTCTGAAATGGTTACTGTATATGGTTCTTTTTCCCTCTGTACCCCCACGCCTTTTTATGTAAAGGCCTGTAGCATCATGATTGTCTTAGCAGCTGGGTGATATGATTCGTGAAGTTAAAAACCTCTTTTCTTTTCTTTCTTTTTTTCTTTTTTCTTTCTTTTTTGAGACAGATCCTCACTCTGTCACCCATGTTGGAGTGCAGTGGCGGAATCTCAGCTTACTGCAACCTCCACCTCATGTTGTTCAAGCGTTTCTCCCACCTCAGCCTCCTGAGTAGCTGGGATTACAGGCACGTACCACCACACCCAGCTAATTTTTGTATATTTAGTAGAGACAGGGTTTTACCATGTTGGCCAGGCTGGTCTCGAACTCCTGACCTCAACTGATCTGCCTGCCTCGGCCTCCTAAAGTGTTGGGATTATAGGCGCGAGCCACCGCGCCCAGGCAGAAACCATTTCTTTCTTATTCATTTCTATAGACTAGTGTATGTATTTGTGCACTACAGGCATTTGTGACTGATCCAAGGAGATACTTAACATAGTAATACAGTAATCCCCCCCCCATTCTCAGGGGACACAGTCCAAGACCCCCACTGGATGCCTGAAACCACAGATAATACTGAACCAAATATACTATGTTTTTTTCTGTACATACATAACTTGGATAAGGTTTAATTTATAAATTAGGCACAGTAAGTGATTAACAACAACAACTAATAATAATAAAATAGAACAATTATAACACTGTACCACAATAAAGGTTATGTGAATGTGGTCTGTCTCTCTCTCTCTCAGAATATCTCCTTGTACTGTACCAGGGGTGACTGACACTGCAGAAGGTAGAACTGTGGATAAGGGGGACTAAGCATTTGTTGCATAGATATATGAATCAAACACCTGTGCTTCTGTGCTAAGTGCTTAACAGTTCTACTGCTCTACCCCCCGCCCCCCACCTGCTTTAGGTACTTATGATCTGAGACATAGACTGGCCAAAGAGGGCGTATAACTGAATAGAAATACAGATGGTCTACAAATGCCTCAATCACGTTCTCCTGACTTTGTTACTTACATGTATAGGTTTCTTTTTTTTTTTTTTTTT
>NW_012122898.1:55509-57543 GCF_000951035.1 Colobus angolensis palliatus | reverse complement strand
TTAGCAACAGTGGTTGAGAAAATCAGCCCCATTTTGCCACCTCCTAATTATGACACCAGGTAAGCCAGCCACTGTCACTTCTCTTAACCTCAGTTTCCTCCAAAATAAAGACACTAACTGTGTGTGTATCACTGGGGTTAAGCCGTGGAGCCCAGACACTATTCTAGAATTGTCAGCAGGTGTCTCATCCCTGCCCATGCTTGCAAAGTGAAATGTATTTGTTCTCGGATGCCTGCCATTCTGAATACTTCCAGTAACGATGAGCGAGGCAGGGCACTCGTGATGCTTAAATTTCCCCTTACAAGCCTAGATGTGCCATCAGCCTCAAAGTAGCCTGCATATCGATCATACGTTCTCACCGCAGCAGCCCATGGGACATCTAGGGATGGAAATAGCACCGGGTCCTTGGTTGTGACTGTAATGGAAAGTCTGCTGAAGTTGGTTGTGTTGGCTTCAGTGAGGGTCATGGCACAGGGAAAAGGCCTCCCCCATATTGACTGCCAGACTGTTGAGTAATAATGAACAGAGCCATCACTGCCATGAGACCTGGATGTAAATCCTGCACACTGCCTGTGAGACCTGGGGCTAGAGATGCTCAGGCGTTGTGGGGATGACTTGTTCAGGGATGACTCCACCATCTTATCTTCTGACTGCTCCCTTTCCTCCATACATTTGGAAGAGAAGCAGGAAGTGGAGCAGAGATGAGGCGTGGCAGATCCTGTCTGCTGCATCAGGCTCCAGGCATGCTGGGGAAGCTTTATGTGGCAGAAGCCCTCTGCCTTAGGTAGCTCTTAGGTGAGAAGGTGATTTCGTAGAGGTTGGGTGGGTGCATCTTCTTTTTTTATTTTTTCTTGAGACGGAGTCTGGCTCTGTTGCCCGGGCTGGAGTGCAGTGGGGACCTTCGCTCACTGCAACCTCTGCCTCCTGGGTTCAAGTGATTCTCCTGCCTCAGCATCCCGAGTAGCTGGGACTGTAGGCGCGCACCACCACACCCAGGTAATTTTTGTATTTTTAGTACAGATGGAGTTTCACCATGTTGGCCAGGATGGTCTTGAACTCCTGACCTCAAGTGATCTGCCTGCCTCAGCCTCCCAAAGTGTTGGAATTACAGGCGTGAGCCACTGCGCCCAGCCGCATCTTCTACGTGTTAGTTTTTGTCTTCTGTTCCTGTATGGCCATTTTCCCTTTCTCTCTTTTTTTTTTTTTTGAGTTGGAGCCTCACTCTGTCACACAGGCTGGAGTGTAGTGGTGTGACTATAGCTCATTACAGCCTCGACCTCTTGGGCTCAAGCTATTCTCCTGCCTCAGCCTCCTGAGTAACTGGGACTACAAGTACATGCCATCATACCCAGCCAATTTTTAAAAATATTTTTTTGTAGAGACAAGGTCTCCCTATGTTGCCCAGGCTGGTCTTGAACTCCTGGGGTCAAGCGATCCTCCCACCTCAGCCTCCCAAAGTGCTGGGATTACAGACATGAGCCACTGCTCCTGGCCTTCTTTATTTCTTTAATTAGTGATTGGTTTCATTCAGTTTGTCACTAGAACAGCATTTTCTAGTCTCCTGACTAGAAAGGAGGTAACTGATAACACTCATTTCCCTCAGCAAATCTTTTTATCTATTTTATTGAAAGGGTTTTAGCTTTTTTTCTTTTTTTAATTAATAATGATACTTAGGGCCAGGGGCGGTGGCTCATACCTGTAATCCCAGCACTTTGGGAGGCCTAGTCGGGTGGATCATGAGGTCAAGAGATCGTGACGATTTCTGGCCAACATGGTGAAACCCCGTCTCTACTAAAAATACAAAAATTAGCTAGGGGTGGTGCTGCACGCCTGTAGTCCCAGCTACTCGGGAGGCTGAGGCAGGAGAATTGCTTGAACCCAGGAGGCGGAGGTTGCAGTGAGCCAAGATCATGCAACTGCACTCCAACCTGGGCGACAGAGTGAGCCTCTGTCTCAAAAATAAATAAATAAATAAATAAACTAAAAATAATGATACTTAGGACTTCTGCTCAGGTGAGTTGTAGAACTTGTTGA
>NW_012122898.1:48682-50809 GCF_000951035.1 Colobus angolensis palliatus | reverse complement strand
TCTTGGCTCACTGCAACCTCCACCTCCCAGGTTCAAGTGATTTTCCTGCGCATGCCACATGCCAACACACCCAGCTAACTTTTGTATTTTTAGTAGAGACGTGGTTTCACCATGTTGGCCAGGTTGGTCTCAATCTCTTAACCTCATGATCCACCCACTTCGGCCTCCCACAGTGCTAGCAAGACAATTTTATTGAATGTATGTAAACAGCATGATCATAAAAAGTGAAGAAACTTATAAAAGGGACTTTGTATGACATTCAACCATTTTTTTCAGTAGATAGGGATCAATATGTGTAATTTTTCTACATAATCATTCTTAGGTTTATATGACAACTCTTAGGTGTATATGACAAATGCCCAAGCTAGTGTTTTAGTTTTATTCCTTTTGTATACTATCCATATAATGTAAAAATACAAAATTATTAACTCATAATTAATGTTAGTTATTTTTATTGTATTTTTATTTTCTAAATTCGAAGGGGTCAGATGGAGCAAGGTTATCACTGAATGTGTATTTCACTTCAGTTTGTAAATTGTTTAACTACAGAACAATTGAGTTGAAGGTTAGGGGTAGATCAAGAAGAAAGAAAAGAATTTTTCTTATGTGGCCCTTAGAAATAGAACATTAACTACAATTAAATGAGTTCATATCATTTTACATAATCTTTTTGTTTTTCCTGATCTTGGGTTAACAGCAGCCTATTTCACAAAAATTGCTGCCTTCTAGACAAAGAGAGTCCTGGAAATCCAGTCGTAGTCCCTTGGTACATTCTTTTTTTTTTGAGACAGAGTCTTGCTCTGTTGCCCAGGCTGGATTGCAGTGGCATGATCTTGGCTCACTGCAACCTCTGCCTCCTGGGTTCAAGCGATTCTCATGTCTCAGCCTCCCTCAGTAGCTGGGATTACAAGGGTGCACTAACATGCCAGGCTAATTTTTTTTTTTAGTAGAGACGGAGTTTCACCATGTTGGCCAGACTGGTCTCAAACTCCTGACCTCAAACAATCTACCTGTCTCGGCCTCCCAAAGTGCTGGGATTACAGGAATGAGCCACCGTGCCCTACCACCCTTGGTACATTCTGATGAGAAACATGCAGCTTTGAGTCTATTTCCTAGGGTCTCAACACTCAAGGAAACCTGGTTCATTTTTGACCAAGGCTCTTCTGATGTTTCTTTATACTTCTCTTTCTTCATCTCTATGTAGATATGTGTATATCTATATCTATATATAAAGAAAAAATACGCATTTTGTCTCACCGTGTTGCCCAGGCTGGTTTTGAACTCCTGGGCTCAAGCAGTCTTCCTGCTTCAGCCTCCCAAAGCGTTGGGATTACAGGCGTGAGCCACACCTAGTCCCTGATATTTCTTCAGAGGACTTTTTTTCTGATCTGTAGTTTGTAGCAGGAACCCTTTGGCAAGGGTAAATGAAAAGGAGAAATTGTCTGTGAATGGGGGGATGGAATGGCTCTGGTTAATTTGTAATAACTACCTATATCAGATTGAAATAGAATGAAGTCTTCTGTTTGCAAATGACATGTAATCATTTTGTAAGACTGCATCAGTGATTGCCTTGAGAGCAAGAGCATGTTATGAACGGTGAGGACATTGTCAAATCTCCAGGGTCCTCTAATTAATCCCATAAATTGTATAATTGTCATCAGTTGGTGAGCGTATTTAAATCTGGAAACAAAATCTTTCTTTTTTTCTTAAAAAAGGCATTAATCTTGCCAACAGTTATATGCCGATCTTTGTACATGAATGTGAATATGTTTCTATCCCAATTGAAAAGATAACAGTTACTAGAATGTATTCATATTAACAACATTTTACTTGTATATAATTAATCTGGGGAGGCTGAACTTTTCTTTGCTAGCTTTCCACACACACTGTGGGTTTGATAATAGGGCGGCATGCACAGTGTGGAGCTCGTTAGAAATCTGGAGAATGACAAGCATACCTGATTATTTTGAGTATAATTCCTTTTATAAGTTGAGGGGCGATTTATAGTTTACCATGTGGCCGTATGGGAAACCCAAAAGTAGTTTAAGCTGAAAAGACATCTTGACCATTATTTTGAACACAGGACCTGAATTTGGCAACAAAGAGTTGTCATATAAGGGTCTAAAA
>NW_012122898.1:40806-42687 GCF_000951035.1 Colobus angolensis palliatus | reverse complement strand
GAGCACATTCTTGCTACCTCCAGTCAAGACAATTCTGTGAAGGTCAGTGGCGCCCATGGGGAAGTTGGAGGAGCAGTGTTTGGGTGGCATCAGGGATGTACGACTCCACCTTGGGAGGAAAGCTATAGTGTGTTAGCATAGTATGTATTTCATGGTGCGTGTGCTTCTTGGGCAATTGAACACATAAATTTGGTTATGTTGACCAGCGAAATGCAACAGAGCGAGACCCAACATGGTGCTGTTCAACATAACCACGCTGCGTTACGATGGCAGAGTGACATGCCACAGCGTCTCCTCTGATACGTCTCTTAGAATTTGTTCAGAAGGTTTTCGTCGTTCCCTTTGTGAAAGGAAGTCAGAAATAAAAGTACTTAGAAAGAGAAAGAAGTTGGCCGGGTGCAGTGGCTCACACCTGTAATCCCAGCACTTTGGGAGGCCAAGGCAGGCAGATCACTTGAGGTCAGGAGTTGGAGACCAGCCCTGCCAACCTGGTGAAACCTGATCTCTACTAAAAATACAAAAATCAGCTGGATGTGGTGGTGCACACCTGTAATTCCAGCTACTCAGGAGGCTGAGACACAAGAATCGCTTGAACCCGGGAGGCAGAGGTTGCACTGAGCCGAGATTGAGCGACTGCACACCAACCTGGGCGACCGAGCGAGACTCTGCCTCAAGAAAGGGAAAGAGGTTTCCTTGCAAAGAAGCTGCAAGGAAGTTAGGTATGCATAACAGATATAAGTAAAGGAGAAAAGCCTACAGAGTTGTTAAGGTTGCAAAGTTTACAATTAGTCTATTCCTGGTGAAAAAACAGCTGCTCCCTCACATGCTTATCATATGTAGAAAGTTCTGATGTTTTCAGGCTAGAGTCATTTTATTAGTGATTCTCTAACTTACAGGAAATGCTCAAGATTTTTTGTGTTTCAGTAACCCGATTATTTTTGGCTTATCACAAGGTACAACGTTGTTTGTTTGCCTTTCCTCTCTGTGGCATGTGATGTTCATCCTTGGTCAGAATGATGGCAGGGCAGAGTCATCTTTGCTCCAGTAGTTCCTCCTCGTGGTCAGGTCTCCGAGGACAGGGGTTGGACCACAGAAGTTGGTTCAGCAATTTTATGATTCAGTGTCATTTATTTAATGCTTTGTTGTATTTATATAGTCATATATGACATCTTTGTGGTATGATTAGCAAACTACAGTCATACACTAAGTTGAAAGTTAATTCCTGTCTTGAAGTTTGTAAATCCCTCAGGGTTGTAAGTTATTTTTAATGTGCCAGATGTGACTTCTTTTGTTTGTTTGTTCATATTGCATTTGGTTTTTTGTTTTTATTTTTATTTTTTTTTGAGACTGTGTCTCGCTTTGTCACCCAGGCGGAAGTGCAGTGGTGTGATCTCGGCTCACTGCAACGTCCACTCCTGATTCTTCTGCCTCAGCCTCCCGAGTAGCTGGGATTACAGATGCACGCCATCGTGCCTGACTAATTTTTGTATTTTTAGTACAGATGGGATTTAACCATGTTGGCCAGGATGGTCTTGAACTCCTAACCTCAATGATCCACCCATCTCAGCCTCCCAAAGTGCTGGGATTACAGGCAGGAGCTACCATGCCCGGCCACATTTGAGTTTCTGTCCCCATACCCCAATCAGCTTGTCTCCCAAGTTCGGAAACCAGAAACCATCCAGTTCAACTCTACCTCTTTCTATGAGATGCCCAAGCTTGTTGATACTCAGTGGCATCTTTCCTACCCGTGAGGTTGGGGTTTCACAGGTAATAAAGCAGGTAACAGCCAGTTTCCTGGGAGGACTTTACAGGCATTGTTTCCCCATACAAAGAGCCTTCTCTGTTTCTCTGTTCTTTACCAGCAGGCTTAGCTTATTAATG
>NW_012122898.1:33629-38021 GCF_000951035.1 Colobus angolensis palliatus | reverse complement strand
TCTCAAATAAATAAATAAATAAATGAATAAATAGTATCAAGGAGCAAGGTTGTGTGTGTAACAATTATGTTTCATGACTCAATTTTCAAAAGGTATTCTTGGCTAGGTGTGGTGGTTCATGCCTGTAATCTTAGCACCTTGAGAGGCTGAGGTGGGAGGATTCCTTCAGGCCTGGAGTTTAAAATGAGCCTAGACAACATAGTAAGACCCTGTTTCTAAAAAATAAAAAGATAGCCAGACTGGTGGCATGCACCTGTCATCCCAGCTACTCAGTAGGCTAAGGCGGGAGGATTGCTTGACCCCAGGAGTTCGAGGCTGCAATGAGCTGTGATCAAACCACTGCATTCCAGTTTAGGTGACAGAGTGAGACCCTATCTCTTAAAAAAAAAAAAAAAAGTATGTGTATATATGTATGTATGTGTATATATATATATATAATTATGCCTAGACTATTTATATATTCAAAGGTTATTCATTAATATTAGTTCAAGGTCTTAAAATTAATCTAAAGATTTTGAAATTACAATTTAAGTTTATATTATAACACAGAAACAAAAGTTTATATTAAGAGTTTGTTAGAGAAACATTAAACATATGTACCTTGATACTGTAATGGAATAGCTAAGTTGTTGTTTTTTTTTTTTTTTTTTTTTTTTTTTTTGAGACAAGATCTTGCTCTGTTACCCAGGCTGGAATGCAATGGCACAATCACAGCTCACTGCAGGCTTGACCTCCTGGGCTCAAACGATCTTCCCATGTCAGCCTCCGGAGTAGCTGGGACTGCAGGTGCAAGCCACAATGCCTGGCTAATTTTCGAGGTTTTTTTTTTAGAGATGGGTCTCCCCATGTCACCAGACTGTAGACTCAGTTCTTGTGATCCTTATTATTACAGAAAGTGCAGCTGGGTGCAGTGACTCGTACCTGAATTCCCATCACTTTGGGAGGCTGAAGCGGGCAGATTGCTTGAACTTAAGAGTTGGGACCAGCGTGGGCAACATGGCAAAACCCCATCTCTGCAAAAAATGCAAAAAATTTGCCAGGCGTGGTAGCAAGCACCTGTAGGCCCAGCTACTTGGGAGGCGGAGGTGGGAGAATTGCTCAAACCCAAGAGGTTGAGGTTGTATTGAGCCAAGATTGTGCCACTGCACTCCAACCTGCCTGAAAAAGGGAGACCATCTCTCAAAAAAGAAAAAATAAAAGTTCATAAGAGCATGAGAGCAAACATTTTTTTAAGAGCATCAGTTGTTTTCATTCATTCAATTTGATGTAATTTTTACATTTTAATAATTTTAAATATTTTGTGGAAACGATGACAACTGCTGTAATCCATATAAATAGTTATGTAATTTAGGAAGTTTAATTTAATTAAGCTTTCCATGAGAAAATAAACCCAAGGCTTATTTAAGTTAGAATAGTACGTTAAAAATTAGTATTTATACTGTGATAAGGTCAGGAAAACACACATAGATATTTATAAATCCAAATTATTAAACTACATAGTCTAATTTCTCCAGGGATTCATCTTCATTAGAACATTACCTGAACTTTTTTCTTTCCTTTTTTTTAATTTTTTTTATTTTTGGAGACAGAGTCTTGCTCTTTCTTTTTTTTTGGAGACGGAGTCTCTCTCTGTCATCCAGGCTAGGCGTGTGGTGGCACGATCTCAGCTCACTGCAACCTTCTCCTCCTGAATTCAAATGATTCTCCTGCCTCAGCCTCCCAAGTAGCTGGGATAACAGGTGTGTGCCACCACACTTGGCTAATTTTTGTATTTTTAGTAGAGACAGAGTTTCACCATGTCGGCCAGGTTGGTCTCGAACTCCTGACCTCAGGTGGTCTACCCACCTCGACCTCCCAAAGTGGTGGGGTTATAGGAGTGAGCCAGCGCTCCTGGCAGAACTTCTTTCTATGTTTATATATTAATTAAAAAAAACTTTCATAGAGTTTGTTTCAAGGTACTGGAATTTTTTTCCATTTTTATTTGATTTTTGTGTTTTGTTTTTATCCTATTGTCAAGCTTCTTATTTTATATTCTACCATTCACAGCTATTAATTTAACTCACTGCTAATTTTTCCCTGAGGTACAGCTTCAGCAAGCATTTGAGACTTTTTTTGTTTTGTTTTGTTGTTTTACTGTTTCCATATTTTTAAAAAGAAATTTATGGGTAACTAGTAGGTGTATATATTTATGAGGTACATGAGATATTTTGATACAAGCGTATAATGAGTAATAATCACATTAGGGCAAACAGTATCCATCACCTCAAGCATTTATCAATGTTTTCTGTTACAAACATTCTAATCATACCCTTTCAGTTGTTTTTAAATGTACAATAAATTATTGTTGACTGTAATCACCCTGTTGTGCTGTCAAATACCGGCTCTTATTTATTCTCCCTAACTATATTTTTCTACCCATTAACCATCCCCACTTCTGGCTCCCCCTGCCGTACCCTACTATGCTTCCCAGCCTCTGGTAACCATCATTCTGCTCTCTATCTTCATGAGTTCAATTGTTTTAATTTTTAGCTCCCACAGATAAGTGAGAACATGCAAAGTTTATTTTTCTGTGCCTGGCTTGTTTCACTTAACATAATTTCCTCTAGTTCCTTCCATGTTGTTGTAAATGATAGGATTGCATTCTTTTTCATGGATGAATAGTACTCCATTGTGTGTATGCACCATATTTTCTTTTCCATTTGTCTGTTGATGAACATTTACTTTGCTTCCAGAAATGACAGCAGTTCTACTCCTCCTCTCTCTACCAGTCCTAGCCGCTGGCATCCCCATACTACTAACAGACCGTAACCTCAATACTACTTTCTTTGATCCAGCTGGAGGAGGTGATCCCATCTTGTATCAACATTTATTCTGATTCTTCGGTCACCCTGAAGTCTGTATCCTCATCTTACCAGGGTTTGGAATACCTTGGCTATTGTGAATAATACTGCAATAAATATGGGAGTACAGATATCTCTTTGCTATACTGGTTTCTTTTCTTTGGGGTATATACCTAGCAGTGGGATTGCTGGATCATATGATAGTTCTGCTCCGTGGTGGCTGTACTAATTTACATTCCTGCCAACAGTGTATGGGGGTTCCCTTTTCTCTACATCCTTGCCAGCATTCATTATTGCCTGTCTTTTGGATAACAGCCATTTTAACTGGTGTGAGATGATATCTCATTGTAGTTTTGATTTGCATTTCTCTGATGATCAGTGATGTTGAGCATCTTTTCATATACTGTTTGCCATTTGTATGTCTTCTTTTGAGAGATATCTGTTCAGATCTTTTGCCATGTTTTAATTGGATTATTAGATTTTTTTCCTATTGAGTTGTTTGAGATCCTTATATATTCCGGTTATTAATCCTTTGTTACATAGATAGTTTACAGATCATTTTAGATAGTTTGCAGATCATTTCTCCCATTCTGTGTATTGTCTCTTTTATTTTTTTTTTGCGACAGAGTCTCGCCCTGTCATCCAGGCTGCAGTGCGGTGGTGTGATCTCAGCTCACTGCAACCTCTACCTCCTGGGTTCAAACGATTCTTGTGCCTCAGCCTCTCGAGTAGCTGGGATTACAGGTGCACACCACCACACCCGGCTTATTTTTGTATATTTTTTTTTCAATAGAGACGGGGTTTCGCCATGGTGGCCAGACTGGTCTCAGACTCCTGACCTCAAGTAATCTGCCCGCCTTGGCCTCCCAAAGTGCTGGGATTACAGGCACGAGCCAGTGTACCCATTTAATGGAGTATTTTAACATAAAACTAAGGGCAGTTGCATAACTTCTTTCAATATAGCTATCTGACATAAGGCAAATCTGGCCTTACAAGAACAGGGAAAAAAGCTGGGCGCAGTGGCTCATACCTGTAATCTCAGCACTTTGGGACATTTAGGCAAGCAGATAACTTGAGTCCAGGGGTTCAAGACCAGCCTGGGCAACATAGGGAGACCTTGTCTCTACAGAAAAATAAAAAAATGTAGCCGGGTGTGGTGGTGTGCCCTTGTAGTCCCATCTACTCACAAGGCTGCTGAGGCAGGAAGATCACTTGAAATGGGGAGGTCAAGGCTGCACTGAGCCATAATCCTGTCACTAAACCCCAGCCTGGGCTACAAAGTGAGATTCTGTCTCAAAAAAAATAAAATAAAATAAAAAAGCTGGGCGCAGTGGCTCACACCTGTAATCTCAGCACTTTGGGAGGCCGGGGTGGGTGGATCACGAGGTCAAGAGATCGGAATCATCCTGACCAACATGGTGAAATCCTGTCTCTACTAAAAATACAAAAATTAGCTGGGCATGTGGTGCATGCCTATAGTCCCAGCTACTCGGGAGGCTGAGGCAGGAGAATCACTTGAACCTGGGAGGTGGAGGTTGCAGTGAGCCGAGAT
>NW_012122898.1:29844-31969 GCF_000951035.1 Colobus angolensis palliatus | reverse complement strand
ATCGGCTGGGTGCAGTGGCTCACACCTGTAATACCAGCACTCTGGGAGGCCGAGGTGGGCAAATCACCTGAGGTCAGGAGTTCAAGACCAGCCTGGCCATGTAAAACCCCATCTGTACTAAAAATACAAAAAATTAGCCAGGCTTGGTGGTGCGCGCCGGTAATCCCAGCTGCTTGGCAGGCTGAGGCAGGAGAATTGCTTGAAATTGGGAGGCGGAGGTTGTAGTGAGCCGAGATCTCACCATTGCACTCCAGCCTGGGGAACAAGAGCGAAACTCCCTCTCAAAAAAAAAAAAAAAAGTATACATTTATTAGAGTTTTTCACTGTTTTCCGTATAGTCTGACATACTTTTTACTTTTTTATTTAAAACATTTTTTTTGAGACAGGGTCATGCTCTGTTGCCCACGCTGGCATGCAGTGGTATGATCATAGCTCACTGTAACCTTGAACTCCTTGGCTCAGTCGGCCCTCCACTTCAACCTCCCAATCAGCAAGGTGAGGAGACGGGGTCTTGCTTTGTTGCCCAGGCTGGTCTTGTACTCCTGGCGTCAAGTGATCCTCCTACCTTAGCCTCCCAAAGCACTGAGATTACAGGCATGAGCCACTGCACCAGCCTTGAAAACCTATGAAATACACATATGCAGAGTTGCATATAACTGCCCACACAATCAGAGTATCGAACAGTTCCATGACACGGAAGAGCCACCTCATGTTATTCCTTTGCACTCATACCCTCTCCTACCCCTAACCTCTGGCAACCACTTGTCTGTTCCCCATCACTATAATTTGGTCTTTTTGAGAATGGCTTTTTTTTTTGAAATGGAGTCTTGTTCTGTTGCCTAGGCTGGGATGCAGTGGTGCCATCTTGGCTCACTACAACCTCTGCCTCCCGGGTTCAAGCAGTTATTGTGCCTCAGCCTCCTGAGTAGCTGGGACCACAGGTGTGTGCCACCATGCCCAGCTAATTTTTGTAGTTTTGGTAGTTATGGGGTTTCACCATGTGAACCAGGCTGGTCTCGAACTCCTGACCTCAAGTGATCTGCCTGCCTTGGCCTCCCAAAGTGCTGGGATTACAGGCATGAGCCACTGCACCCGGACTAGTATATAACCTTTTAAGGTTGTCTTTTTTTCATTCAACATAATGCCTTTTAAGAGTCATCCAAGTTGTTTTAAAAAGTAATAATGCATAGACTTGTTAGTACTGAGTAGCATTCCACTTATGGATATGCTACCATTAATTTTCTGTTGACCCATTTAAGGACATTTGGCCTATTTTTGGTTTTTGGTGATTGTGAATAGAGCCACTATAAACATTCATGTACAGGTTTTTGTGTGAACAGACATTTTCAATTTTCTAGGGCAGTTATGTAGGAGTGGTATTGCTGGGTCATATGGTATGTGTACTCTTAACTTTATAGGAAATTGCCAAAGTAGCCAGGAGTGGTGGCTCACACCTGTAATCCCAGCACTTTGGGAGGCCAAGGTGGGAGGATTGCCTGAGCCCAGGGGTTCGAGACCAGCCTGGGCAACATGGCAAGATCCCATCTCTATTAAAAAAAGAAATTGCTATAGCGATTTCCAGAGTGATTGCTGTCATCTATTTTTGAAAATAATTTCCTTAAAACAGTTCCAAGTTTCACTCTTGGCTTTCCTGCCTTTGTGACAAATGCTGGAGTTCTAAGCGTATGTGCCTCTCACGTTAGAAGCATAGCTGTCTCTAAGGTAGTTTGTGTGGCTCACTTTGTGTGCTCTACAGTTTCAAGAACTGCATCTCAGATGTTGGAGGATGATAGCGGATGTGGACTTGAATGGATTGGCTCCTAGGTTCTCACACAGCTGCCTTTTTTCTTTGTGACCTTGCACATTATGTCTTGTCTTTATATAGCCTCTACATTTAAAAAAAGAGATTAAAAACATGCATTATGTGGTTGGTACAAAGATTAAATGGGAGAAAAAAGTTCTAAATATAAGTCTGAAATGCAGTGAATAGTCAGGACACTTCAGCTATTGTTTTTCAATTACCTGCGTGATGTAAACGTGATACAGGATCAAACACGTCTCTTCTAATTTTCAGCTCTAAAGGTCATTTCATAATCAAGCCAGTTGATAGTGACCTGCCCTGATT
>NW_012122898.1:22996-24834 GCF_000951035.1 Colobus angolensis palliatus | reverse complement strand
AAAAAAAAAAAAAAAAAAATACTCTTTTGATCATCCTGTTAACTTTCCTACGCATATTTCCAAACTCTCTCTTGCTTCTAGAAACATCAGGCTGCCTGGTGTTTATCCCACTAATTGCATGCATGGGTTTTGGCTTTGAACTTAATCTCTTGCATTTGCCGTAGAAAACAGATGATGTGGCCAGGCGTGGTGGCTCACGTCTATAATCCCAGCACTTTGGGAGGCCAAGGTGGGTGGATAACTTGAAGTCAGGAGTTCGAGACCAACCTGGCCAGCATGGTGAAACTCCATCTCTACTAAAAATACAAAAAAAATTAGCCAGGCCTAGTGGCACATGCCTATAGTCCCCGCTACCTGGGAGGCTGAGGCAGGAGAATGACTGGAACCCCCAGGCAGAGGTTGCATTGAGCTGAGATCACGCCGTTGCACTCCAGCCTGGGAAACAGCGCAAGACTCCGTCTCAAAAAAAAAAAAAAAACAAGAAAACAAAACAGATGATGTGATTTCCTCAGTCTAGCAGGAGGGGTTGACCGGTAGTTTTGGATGGAAATAAAGTTTTTAGGAACCCATTTTTAGTTACTCATGTTGTCTTTAAGCTGGTGGGGTGAGTTGTGTAAATTGGAACTGCCTGGCCAGTAGCAAAAGTTTGAGTACAAGTTACTATTTAACTTTTTTTTTTGTTTTAACTGTGAAAGAGGGGAATAATAAACACTGGGGCCTACTTGAGGATGGAGGGTGGAGTGGGGAGAGGATCAGAAAAAAATAACTGTTGGGTACTAGGCTTAGTACCTGGGTGATGAAATAATCTGTACAGCAAACCCCCGTGACACAAGTTTGCCTGTGTAACAAACCTGCACATGAACCCCTGAATCTAAAATAAAAGTTTAAGTTAAAAAAAATTTTTTTTTTACTGTGAAATATATCATGTATTTGAAAATTACATGGAACATGTATAGTGCAACAAGTAATTATAAAGTGAAAATCTATGTAATTACCATGCAGGTCAAGAAAGAAAACAATGCCAGGAGCCCCAAAGCTTCCTGATCATAATCCCCTCCTTCCCTGAGAACACTACTCCCCTAATGCTTATGATAACCATTGCTGGATTTTTCCTTTGTGGTTTCACTGCCTATTTATGAATCCCTAAAGGTAGTTTAGGTTTGCCTGTTTCTGAACCTTTTACAAATTTAATTATTATGCGTGTGTTTTTATTCAGATGTTCCTTATGATGGGGTTATGTCCCGATAAACCCATTGTAAGTTGAAAATATCATAAGTAGAAAATTTATTTTAGGCCGGGCACTGTGGCTTATACCTGTCATCTCAGTACTTTGGGAGGCTGAGGTGGGTGGATCACTTGAGGCCAGGAGTTCAAGACCAGCTTGGCCAACATGGCAAAACCCCATCTCTAATAAAAATACAAAAATGAGCCAGATGTGGTAGTGTGTGCCTGTAGTCCCAGCTACTCGGGAGGCTGAGGCAGGAGAATCTCCTGAACCTGGGAGGCAGAGGTTTCAGTGAGCTGAGATTGTGCCACTGCACTCCAGCCTGGAGACAGAGCGAGACTGTCTCAAAAGGAAAACAACAACAACAACAAAAAAACCAAACAAACATATTTTACCCACGTAACCCACTGAACATCGTAGCTTAAGTAGCCTACCTTAAACATGCTCAGAACACTTCCGTCGGCGTACGTTTGGGCTAAATCCTCTAATACAAAGCCTATTTTGTTTAAAAAAGTGTTGAATATCTCATATACTTTATTGAATACTGTGCATTATGTTAAAATTGTGACAGTTTCACGCCATCATAAAGTAAAAAAATTGTTAAGTTGAACCA
>NW_012122898.1:20702-22184 GCF_000951035.1 Colobus angolensis palliatus | reverse complement strand
ACTTTGGGAGGCCAAGGCAAGTTGATCACTTGAGGCCAGGAGTTTGAGACCAGCCTGGCCAACATGGTGAAATCCCATCTCTACCAAAATATATTAAAAAAAAAAAAAAAATTAGCCAGGTGTGGTAGCGCGTGCCTGTAATCTCAGCCACTCGGGAGGCTGAGGCAGGAGAATTGCCTGAACCAGGAGGCAGAGGTTGTTGCAGTGAGCCGAGATTGCATCACTGCACTCCAGCCTGGGTGACAGAGTGAGACCCTATCTCAAAATACAAAAAATTTAAAAAAAACAAAACAAAACAAAAAAACGGCATTCCAAAAGCAAATTGAGGAGAGAAGCCAGATCATAGGGTGGCACAAACAGGGGCAGCAGGAACTGGTTTAGGGAATGAAGTTACCCTCAAAGGCAAGGCATAGAATTAGCCAATTGGGAGAGGCTGCTGCCCTCTCTGCTGGAAGGCAGGGAGAAGATACAAGGGAGTCGGGGAAGCAAGGGGCCCCTTGGGACCAGCTGGGGAGGCACAGGTCGAGGGGTTGAGTTAATTTATAACCTTTAGAAAGGAATTAGGCACCTTTTCATCAAAGTCAGGGGCATGAAGAGAAGCCAGATGTAGGGTCAGAAGATTGTTGATGTGGACATGAGGCAAGATGGTGGCAATTGTAACAAGCCGTGGTTCAGAATAGTTGCTCTCTGGCTGGCCATGCCTAGTGATACATGAAATATTGAGGAGTGAAGTTTTGGTTGAAGGTGGTGACGCGGAGAAGGAACCAACTCACTCTGTGACCTTGGACAGATCATATTCTCTCACCTCAGTTTCCCCATCCATAAAGTGAAGAAATTGGATGAAATTATTTCTAAATTATTTGCTGTCTGAAGGTGGTCGTGAAGGAGATTCTAGGTACTGCAAAATTATCCGCAAATGTCCTGATCTTCTATGAAGTTATTTCATAAAGCACCCTGAACCTTTTCAGGATAATTTCCCTTTGCCCAGACTTAAGATGAAAATATGATTCAGTCAATTAAGAACATTAAGGATTGATTATTCATTTTACGAAGAGATGCATCACTTTACCAAAAAATTCTTTTGAATGGTAAGATGCTGTGATGCATTTGAAACAACCCATTTTGCAAAAATGTGTTCATCTCCAGCTCCTTGAGAGCATGTAAAAGGAGGAACATTTGCAGAGGTGAAAGGTTAGTGTCACATTAAATCCCAGCATCGCTCTTTACCTGCTAATTTGCCAGTTAGTATTTCACTTCATTTAAGTTTCTGCTCAAATGTCATTTCCTTGGGGAGTTCTATCTAAAAATAGTTCCACTGTCAGTCTCTGTCCTCTTATCCTGTGTTATTTTTTATACCACATGTTTTATCAGATATTTATTTGTCTATTTCTACCACTGGAATGCAAGATCTATAAAGACAGAAATTATTTTATTCATGCTGTAGTCCCGGTACCTAGAATAGTGCCTGGCATTTCAGAGATG
>NW_012122898.1:12940-13342 GCF_000951035.1 Colobus angolensis palliatus | reverse complement strand
TGGTGGCTCACGCCTATAAGCACTTTGGGAGGCTGAGGTAGGCGGATCACGAGGTCAAGAGATCAACACCATCTTGACCAACATGGTGAAACCCCGTCTCTACTAAAAATACAAAAATTAGCCGGGCATGGTGGTGTGCGCCTGTAATCCCACTATTCTCAAGGCTGAGGCAGGAGAATCGCTTGAACCTGGGAAGCAGAGCTTGCAGTGAGCCAAGATTGTGGCACTGCACTCCAGCCTGGCAACAGAGCGAGACTGTGTCTCAAAAAAAAAAAAAAAAGTCTGCTCTAAGTGGTTTTAGCCTCACTTTACAGCTGAGGAAACAGAGACATCAAGAGAAGAAATGTCCAAGGTCAGCAGGTATTTGGTGGAAGAAATAACATGTGAATCCAGGTCTCCAGA
>NW_012122898.1:9219-11310 GCF_000951035.1 Colobus angolensis palliatus | reverse complement strand
AACCTCTGCACTTGCCATTTGCTTTTTGTAGAAAACATAAGAGCGGTGGTTCTTTTTTGGGTCGTGGCCTTCCTCAGAAAAATCTACAGAATGATTGCATATGGTTTAAGAAATACTGCCTAGAAATATGTGAATTGCATATAATCTGTCCACAGATCTCATTAATGTTATGCATTCATCTCAGGTTGTGAGATTTGCAATCCAATTTCATTTAGGAGCCCAGGTTAGGAGCGCTGCAGTCCAATGTCATTTATGTGGAAACAACAAGCAAGATGTATTCTGAAGCTAAAAGATATTTTATAATTAGAAAAAAACATGTGTAAGGTCATAAAAAAAATTTTATCCCATAGAAGGAGCTGGTGTTATCCTAGAGGTAGGCTGGCTAGCTGCACAGTGGGTGTCCAGATGGAGGTGCCACAGCCTGACATCAGTGTTTAATTCTGCAGATTCAGAGACTTGATGTGTCAGTTCATCCAGAGCAAATCAGGTGGAATCTCCATGACAAAGCCCTATGAGCCTCTTCATACCGCTTGTTCAGTTTGAGCAGTGTCACAAGTAAAGTGACTGAAGTTTTTTGACAAACTCAGGCCAACCTGAATGTTGCTCATTTTTTGCCCAGTTTGGGTCGTGGACACTTGATTGCTACACTTTGTTGGGGTATCACATGGAACCAGGACATTTTCAAGTGGCTTAAGGATCTCTGAAATGCCAGTAACTCAGATCTTGTGGTATTTGACATGTTAAACTTGGAATCTGAATATATTGTTGCCTAGTTTGGACATACAAAAAAGATAGATTTTTCTGTTAGTATAAAATGATACAATTAGATTGCAAATTTTTTTGTGAAAAATCAGACCTTTTCCCAGTGCAGTGGCTCACTCCTGTAATCTCAGCACTTTGGGAGGCCGAGGCTCATGGATCACCTGAGGTCAGGAGTTCAAGACCAGCCTGGGCAACATGGTGAAACCCCATCTCTACTAAAAATACAAAAAGTAGCCAGGCGTGGTGGCGCATGCCTGTATTCCCAGTTACTCGGTAGGCTGAGGCAGGAGAATCACTTGAACACGGTAGGCAGAGGTTGCAATGAACCGAGATCGCACCACTACACTCCAGCCTGGGTAACAAAGAACAGACTCCATCTCAAGAAAAAAAAAAAAAACCAGAATAGCCTATCAGAGAAATGTGTTCCTCTTCTTGACTGTGTTTTGGGCCTTTTCTAGATCCTGAAAGACACGGCCCTGCAGAAAGTGAAGCGCGGCCAGAGCTGCCTGGAGCCCTGCCTGCGCCAGCTCGTCTCCTGCCTCGAGTCCTTTGTGGTGGGAAGCATGAAACTGTTGTATCAACTTATGCTTTGGTGTTTTGTTTCGTTTCTTTCTCCCTAAAATCATGGGCTTTCTGTGTTTTTCATGCTGGGTGCTTATTTTGTAATTCAACTTTAAGACAGGTTGTGGTTTTAGCTTATGGAATTTTAAATTTCAGAACCAGGAAGACAGCGCTTCCAGCAATCCGTTTGCACTCCCCAACTCCGTCACACCCCCGTTACCGACTTTTGCTCGTGTGACCACAGCCTACGGGTCATACCAGGATGCCAACATTCCCTTTCCTAGGACTTCTGGGGCCAGGTTCTGTGGAGCAGGTGGGTCTCTTTGGTTCTGTGATTCTAGATTTTGAGAGGGAGCAGCTAAGAATGTCATAGATTCTGTATAAACATCTTCAGCAACAAATGTTTGCTTTTACTCCCAGAGAACTCCAACGAGACTTTCACAGTAGCATGGCAGAGTCTGAGGCCCAGTCAGTGTCTCTGGACTTATCCTAAGAGTGTGCACTAGAATGGTGGTCTTAACTTTCTTTATTCTGATGAGCTTAGGTTTGAGTCTTTACTCACAGCCCTGATTCTTAGCAGGGGACAGTCCCCCGGTAGGGAGGCTTAGAGTCCCGCTGATGACTCTGCCCCGTTCACTTACATCCTCTCTCCTGGACTCTGGAGTGCTGACCTTTGTTCTTGGTAAGGGTCACCACAGTCATGAGTCCTGCAGCTTATGAAAATGTGTCTTACCCTCAGGTATACAGAGATAGAAGAAAGACTGGCCA
>NW_012122898.1:7198-8459 GCF_000951035.1 Colobus angolensis palliatus | reverse complement strand
TAGAGATAGCGTTTTGCAGTGTTGCCAGGCCGGTCTCAAACTCCTGAGCTCAAGCAGTCCACCTGTCTCAGCTTCCCAAAGTGCTGGGATTATAGGCGTGAGCCACCGTGCCTGGCCTGGAAGTTTTAAATTACAATGTGAAAGCCCTTCTTTGCCTTTTCCCTGTTTTAGAGATAATCATGTTTAACAACAGAACATGTTTCTGTCTAGTCATTATTTTTCTGTGCTTTAAAAAAAGTTTTTCTTTATAGGCAATCTAGTGTAGCAGATAGGAATATGGACTTCAGAGCCAACGTGTCCAGATCCAAATTTTGGCCCTGTCATTTTATGACCTTGGGCAAGTTATCTCAACTTCAGCTTCAGTTCCTTCAACAGTAACATGGGATGATTGTAGCACCCACCACCTGTAGTTGCTGGGAAGATTAAGTCCCTCTAAAAACATTTAAAACACCACCTGGTATATCGGAAGTGCTCTATATGTCCTGTTATGATTACTGGGTTTTAAAACTTTAGGATTATACAGTAGACTTCTGGTTCTGCAGTCTGGTGACCAAGATATAATAACTTGCAAGCTCCCTGCTGCAAACCCCTGAAGGCGCTGGATACCGTATAATCAGCATAGTCATTGTATTAGTCCGTTCTCACATTGCTATAAAGAACTGCCCAAGACTGAGTAATTTATAAAGAAAAGAGGTTTAATTGACTCACAGTTCCACATGGCTGGAGAGACCTCAGGAAACTTAAAATCGTGGCGGAAGGGGAAGAGGCACATCTTATGTGGCAGCAGGCGAGAGAGAGTGTGCATGTGAAGGAGAAACTGCCAGATCTTATAAAACCATCAGGTCTGGTGAGAACTCACTCACTATCATGAGAACAGCATGGGGGACACAGCCCCCATGATCCAATCACCTCCCACCCTGCCCCTCCCTCGACATACGGGGATTGTGGGGATTACAATTCCAGGTGAAATTTGGGTGGGGACACAAAGCCTAACCATGTCAGTTATGAGTGAACAGCTGAGCTAACAAGAAAGAAGGAGAACTGAATGACACAACTGTGTGAGCAGACACTGCTGTTCTGCCAAGAGGTGGCCAGTCTCTGCAGTAACCTGGGCAGATGTGACCTGGGCCCCACGGGAACTGGGGTTCAGTACTAGGGAATACCTACATTACACCCAGTTCCTTATTGGAGTAGAAAATGTCCCGTATTCTCAAAGGAAAAGAAGGAATATCTGTATCCGGACTTTGGATTAGAGGGGAAA
>NW_012122898.1:398-733 GCF_000951035.1 Colobus angolensis palliatus | reverse complement strand
ACCTTGTATTCAAATTCACTTATTCTAGTAGTTTGTAGATTCCTTTGAATTTTTTATGTCTGTAATCATAGAAGCATTCTATGCTTCTGCAGATAAAGCATTTTTCAGTGTTAAAAGTTTTATTGACTTGTTTTTCTGGAGTTTCCATCTTCTCATTTTATCTTCTCCTCTTGGTATCGAGTGCTAAAAATAGCACCACTGGAAATATGACAGGACTGCAGCCAGTGTGGATAATTAGCATTTGTAACTACAGGTCTCTCTCAGCCTTGTCCGCTTATCACACTGGCTTGATCGCGCCCATGAAAATCCGCACAGAGGCCCCTGGAAACCTTCGT
>NW_012122898.1:0-335 GCF_000951035.1 Colobus angolensis palliatus | reverse complement strand
ACCTTGTATTCAAATTCACTTATTCTAGTAGTTTGTAGATTCCTTTGAATTTTTTATGTCTGTAATCATAGAAGCATTCTATGCTTCTGCAGATAGAGCATTTTTCAGTGTTAAAAGTTTTATTGACTTCTTTTTCTGGAGTTTCCATCTTCTCATTTTATCTTCTCCTCTTGGTATCAAGTGCTAAAAATAGCGCCATTGGAAATATGACAGGACTGCAGCCAGTGTGGATAATTATCGTTTGTAACTACAGGTCTCTCTCAGCCTTGTCCGCTTATCACACTGGCTTGATCGCGCCCATGAAAATCCGCACAGAGGCCCCTGGAAACCTTCGT
>NW_012122897.1:0-1577 GCF_000951035.1 Colobus angolensis palliatus | reverse complement strand
TTCCAAAAGGACTGTGAAGGCACATAAAACCATTTTTGAAAAAAGTACACAGATTTGCTCTCTTTTCCTTAGTGAAAGCCTGAGTTTTAAGAACAAAGACACTAACAGAAAACATATGGAAAAGATCAGTAACAAGATGGAATCTTGGCTCAAATGTGGTCTGCCACGTTTTTCATACCAATGTCTCCAATAATAGACTAGATTTTTACAACTGCCAAAGCATCACTTGAAACACTGTATACTTTTCTTAAATGCAAAGTTTAACAAAATAAATCTTGTGAGTTCTTTGTAAAAAGCTAATGGAAAACACTTTTTTGAGAAAACAAAATGAACTCCAGGATTCACTTTATCTTATTAGTTTGTAAAAGCTTAAGAATTCCCCCCAAAATGAACTCTTGAGTCCACTGCCAAAAGACACAAGTCAACTCTCTGTTTAGAATACGAAAACAGTGTAAAAATTAAACATTAAAAACAGTTAACTCTTATTATTCAGGAGAGACAGCTCTATGAAATGAAGAAATTTTCTAAATCTACAAAATAAAGGCAATAGCTATTGAGCAACATAAGCTTTTCATTCCATTTTATTCAATACTACAAAATTATTTTGTGCAATACTAAAAACAGGCAAATTGGAGATGTACCTTTGGAGTGCAACCAACTGACTAATTTTATCTCAAAGGATATTAGAAGGCATTCTAGTGGGTACATCTGCAAACAAGAGGAGAAATGAGATAGCTGATAAAAATGAGGATGTAAGCCTTTGTATAGAAAAGTCATATACTTAATCTGTGTAAGCAACAACAATCCAGTGCCTTTTAAAAATAAACCGAATGCGAAATGTTGTGTGTTTCTAATCCTGATTCCTTGTTTTAACAAAGTACTGATGTGAACCTAGGTGGTGAACAACCAAGTGACTCAAGAAATTTTGAGTTCCAGGACAGGCGTGGTGGCTCACGCCTGTAATCCCAGCACTTTGGAAGGCGGAGGCGGGAGGATCACCTGAGGTCAGGAGTTCAAGACCAGCCTGGTCAACATGGTGAAACCCCATCTCTACTAGAAATACAAAAACTTAGCCGGGCGTGGTGGCTCATGCCTGTAATCCCAGCTACTCGGGAGGCTGAGGCAGGAGAATCGCTTGAACCCGGAAGGTGGAGGTTGCGGTGAGCCAAGGTTGCACCACTGTACTCTGGCCTGGGCGGCAAAGCGAGACTCCATCTCAAAAAATAAAAAAAAAATTTTGAGTTCCACCTTAAGTTGCTGAGACACTGGAGTTCCCTGTCACAGTGGGCCTTAATTTGAAGAATTCTTTGGCATGAAAATGAAAATAAAAACAGTAATCAGTACATGCTGTTTCATTTAGTTTTGTTTGCCTTTCACATTAGAGGAAATTCTTGTCATACCTCAAACCAAAATTAAGGGGAAAAGAAAGAAGTAAGCCACATAAATCTGACCAAGAACACAAGCATCTTAATTTGAGTCCACAAAGTTTCATGTAATGAAAAGAAATACATAATTTTAATTCAACCCAAGTGTTTTCCAAGAAGATTGTATTTGCTTAAATTGCTACAGTAATTCAA
>NW_012122896.1:0-1086 GCF_000951035.1 Colobus angolensis palliatus | reverse complement strand
GATGGTCTCGATCTCCTGACCTCGTGATCCGCCCGTCTCGGCCTCCCAAAGTGCTGGGATTACAGGCTTGAGCCACCACGCCCGGCCTGTTTTTTCTGTTTTTGTGAAGAATGGCACTGGTATTTTGATAGGGATTGTATTGACCCTGTAGATTGCTTTTGGTAGTATGGTCATTTTCACGATATTAATTCTTCCAATTCATGAACATGGGATGTCTTTCCATGTTTTTGTGTGTTCTCTTCAATTTCTTTCATCAGTGTTTTATAGTTTTCCTTATGGAGATCCTTCACCTCTTCGGTTAAATTTATTCCTAAGTATTTTTTGTCGCTATTGTAAATGTGATTGCCTTCTTGATTTCAGTCTTGGCTAGGTCATTATTGGGGTATATAAACGCTACTGATTGTTTTGTCCTTCACTTTTGTAACCTGCAATTTTACTGAATTCATTTATGAAATCTAAGAGTGTTTTGGTGGAATCTTTAGGTTCTTCTAGATATAGAATAATACCAACAGCAAAGAGGGACAATTTCACTTGCTGTTTTCCAATGTGGATGCCTTTTATTTCTTTCCCTTGCCTGATTCCTCTGGCTAGGACTTCCAGTACCAGGTTGAATGGGAGTGGTGAAAGTGGGCAACCTTGTCTTATTACAGTTCTTAGAGGAAAGGCTTTTAATTTTTTCCTATTATGATGATGTTAGCTGTGGACTTGTCATATATGGCCTTTATTGTTTTAAAGTATATTCCTTCTGTGCCTAGTTAAGAGTTTTTATCAGCTGGGCATGGTGGCTCATACCTGTAATCCCAGCACTTTGGGGGGCTGAGGCAGGCAGATCACCTGAGGTCAGGAGTTCGAGACCAGCCTGGCCAACATGGCAAAACTCCACCTCTACTAAAAATACAAAAAAAAAAAAAAAAAATAGCTGGGCTTGGTGGCAGGTGCCTGTAATCCCAGCTACTCTGGAAGCTGAGGCAGGAAGAACTGCTTGAACCTGGGAGGCAGAGGTTGCAGTGAGCTGAGATCATGCCACTGCACTCCAGCCTGGGCGACAGAGCAAGACTCTGTCTCAAAAAAAAAAAAAAGGTTTTA
>NW_012122895.1:0-1087 GCF_000951035.1 Colobus angolensis palliatus | reverse complement strand
CTGTCTCAAAAAAAAAAAAAAACTTAGCCGGGCATGGTGGCGCATGCCTGTAATCCCAGCTACCCAGGAGACTGAGGCAGGAGAATCGTTGGAGCCAGGGAGGTGGAGGCTGCAGTGAGCCAAGATCATGCCACTGCCAAGATCATGCCAATGCCTGTCACTGGGTGACAACGCAAGACTCCATGTCAAGGAAACAAACAAACAAACAAAAAACCTATACATGGAAAATTGCTGGGCAAGGAGTGGTGGCTCACTCCTGTAATCCCAACACTTTGGGAGGCAGAGGTGAAATAATTGCTTGAGCCCAAGTGTTCAAGACCAGCCTGGGCAACATAGTGAGACCCTATCTCTATTAAAAAAAAATTTAATTACACTGGGTGTGGTGGCTCACACCTGTAATCACAGCACTTTGGGAGGAGACCAGAGGATTGCTTGAGCCCAAGAATTCGAGACCAGCCTAAGCAACACAGGGAGTCCTTGTCTCTACAAAAGATTTTTTAAAACTTAGCTGTATGTGATGGCACATACCTGTGGACCTAGCTATTTGGGGGACTGAGGTGGAAGGATTGCTTGAGTCCCGGGGTTCAAGGCTGCAGTGAACCATGATCAGAGTGAGACCCCACTCTAAAAAAAAAAAGAAAGAAAATAGCAGGAAAGTGTTCATTTGTTCTAGGTAGTAACATGGAATGTCTTTTATCTTGTATTTTAGTATAATTTTCTAAATTTTATGTAACAAATTTTATGTAACAAATTTAGAAAATTATAAATTTTATAATGAAAAAATGGATTTTGTTTAAAAGTAAAATAAACTGATAAAATAAACACATAAAGACACATGACAATACTTAGAGTCATATCCTCACTTGAAATAGGACTAAACCTATAAAAAATTCTTCCTTACTTTTAGTCTAATTTTAAAAATATTTTAGATTGTGATGTTTCATATTTATGGGTCGGTTTATTTGCTAAATAAAGTTATATTAGGAGGCAGTGGAAAATTTTAAAAAATTTAAAAATAAAGTTATATTAGTTCCTAACCTCATCCTAATACTTTATCAAATTCTATTTGATAAGTTCAGATTAAAAC
>NW_012122894.1:0-2339 GCF_000951035.1 Colobus angolensis palliatus | reverse complement strand
TATGTGATATTAAAATAGTTTAGTCTTCTGAGAACAGGTGGCATTTAACCAGTTTTATGGATGACAAAATGCCTCACAGAGAATTTTTTTTTTTTTTTAAGACAGTCTTGCTCTGTCGCCCAGGTTGGAGTGCAGTGGTGCTATCTTGGCTCACAGCAACCTCCACCTCCTGGGTTCAAGCGATTCCCCTGCCTCAGCCTCAGCCTCCCGAGTAGCTGGAACTATAGGCGTGGGCCACCTTGCCTGGCTAATTTTTGTACTTTTAGTAGAGACAGGGTTTCACTGTGTTGGCCAGGCTGGTTTCAAACTCCAGACCTCAAGTGATCTGCCCACCTTGGCCTCCCAAAGTGCTGGGATTACAGGTATGAGTCATCATGCCCAGCTGATTTCTTGATCCATCAAAAGTTACAGAATAAATTGAAGGCAGAACCAGAACCTAAACTCAGATTTCCAGTCCAATGGTCATTACATAAAACTATACTGCCTTCTACCCCCTAAGTTTCTTGGTAGGTGAAAGTATCAAACTTGCCCTGTGCCAGAGAAGTTAGCTTTGTTTAGTCTTTACTAAGTTTGTCCTAACCAGAGGGAGAGGGAAAATACACACAAACCACAGAAAGGCTTTTCAAAGGACTCTCACAGTTGATTCCTTGAATTCTAAAGATCTTCAACCCACATCTATCTGAAAAGGAAGAATTTGGTAATTTACTTCTATAAGCACTGTACAAAAGTAGTCATTTCCCTAAGTTTTCACCTACTGAGAATTATTACTATTATTATTATTTAGAGATGGTGCCTTGCTCTGTCACCCAGGCTGAAGTGCAGTGGCTGCTCACAGGCACAAACACAGCTCACTGCAGCCTTGAACTCCTGTGTCCAGTTGGTCCTCCCACCTTGGCCTCCTAAGTAGCTGGGACTACAGGTGCTTGCCATCACGCCCAGTTAATCAAAAAAAAAAAAAATTATTTTTTTTTAGATGGGGGTCTCATTATGTTGCCCAAGCTGGTCTTAAACTTCTGGCCTCAAGCAATGCTCCACATCAGCCTCCCAAGTAGCTGAGATTACAGACATGAAACACGACATCTGGCTCTAATATTTATTCTTTGTTCTAGTTACTTTATGAACTCATGTGGAATGATTTGCAGGATAAATTGTTAAGTGAAAAAAAGTATGGTCAGACATGCTGGCCCATGCCTTTACATAATCTCAATGCTTTGGGAGGCCAAGGCAGGAGGATCACTTGAGCCCAGGAGTTTGAAACCAGCCTGGGCATCGTGGTGAAACCCCATCTCTATTTTGAAAAACAAAAATAAATGAAAAGGAAAAGGAAAAAAAAAAAGGAAACAAGTAAATCCCAGCACTTTGGGTGGCCAAGGCACGCAGATTGTTTGAGTTCAGGAGTTCAAGACCAGCCTGGGCATCGTGGTGAAACTCCATCTCTACTAAAAATACAAAAAAAATTATCTGGGCATGGTGGCGGGTGCCTGTAGTCCCAGCTACTCAGGAGGCTGAGACAGGAGAATCGCTTGAACCTGGGAGGCGGAGGTTGCAGTGAGCCGAGATCGTGCCACTGCACTCCAGCCTGGGCGATAGAATGAGACTGTCTCAAAAAATAAAAATAACAAAAACAGAGTCATTAATTTATTGGTCTTCCCAATGATATCCTAATTAGTTGTATCAATATCTTTATAAAACACTTGAAAATTAAATAAAATGTGAGCCAAGAAGCAAAGTTTAGCAGTTAGCTTCATTTTGGTGAGGCTAATGTTAAGTAAAATGTTGTCAGTTCTTTTCAAGAAAAGCCTTGGTTTCCTAAGATGGCAAATGAGAACTGGCTTCTTGTGCCACCTCCTCATACAGAATTTTTTTCCTACTGAGAACTTCCACCAGCAATTGGTCAGCTATTGGGTTGATCTGGGTCCTATTCGTGAATATCCAGATCATTATGCTCAGTAGGCAGAGACTGCCAGCATAACCAGAATTTTATTTTTTTATGTCATTTAAAAAATTATTTTGTATGTGTTGATCAAAGCAATACATGTTAGTACTAAAAAAAAAAAAAAAACAGACCCACAAGCCTTTAGCAAACACCATCTATTAATACTCTATGTTTCTTTTTGTTTTGAGAGAGCCTCACTCTGTTGCCCAGGCTGGAATGCAGTGTCACAACCTCAGCTCACTGCAACCTCCACCTCTGGGGTTCAAGCGATTCTCCTGCCTCAGGCTCCCGAGTAGCTGGGATTACAGACACACTCTACCATGCCTGGCTAGTTTTTTGTATTTTTAGTAGAGACAGGGTTTCACCATGTTGGCCAGGCTGGTCTTGAACTCCTGACCTCAAG
>NW_012122893.1:0-2075 GCF_000951035.1 Colobus angolensis palliatus | reverse complement strand
TTTTGATTCTCACTGGCTTCATTGCTCGTATCTGTGAGGTTTCCAGAAGATCCCATAGCAGTGTCATTCATTCTAAATTTATCTCTGGGCTACTCTGGGAACACTGTCTGTGGGTTAGCCATGCTCTGCAAGGAGCAGTAGAAGTAAATATATATATATGTTTTTTGAGACTTAGTCTTGCTCTATCACCCAGACTGGAGTGCAGTGGCGCGATGTTGGCTCACTGCAACCTCCGCCTCCGGGGTTCAAGCGATTCTCCTGCCTCAGCCTCCCGAGTAGCTGGGATTACAGGCACGTGCCACCAGACACTACTAATTTTTGTGTTTTTTTAGAGACAGGGTTTCACCACGTGGGCCGGGCTGGTCTCAAACTCCTCACCTCAGGTGATCTGCCCTCCTTGGCCTCCCAAAGTGCTAGGATTACTGGCATGAGCCACTGTGCCTGGCAACTGTTTGTAGCCAGTGGGGAATTGTTTTAATTTTGGGAAGCCTCTTGTAATCAAATCATGTATCAACGTTAATCACATGGTAAGTGCTCCATGGTTTTCATTCCTAAAGATTCTAGGATATTTGACATTTCTCTGCTTAGCTTATGGCAGAAAGATACTGGGTATCAAGAATGTTTGAACAGTTTCTCCTTTTTGGGAAGGTAGATGATAATTGGGCTAGAATTGAGATGTATGATTAAAAGAATGTCACTGAGGCCTGAGCAGTGTGCCCTTTTGGGTATGGACATTGGAAGAATGTAGTGAATTCTTATAATTTTATGTTGCCTTGGCATCCATCTTGAATATATGTTTAGCTTTCTTATACCAGAAGCAAGGCTTACTCACCTTTGCATCGTTTCCAGTTCTACACCTCCTCCTCGTTCCTCAGTGTGGTTGGTCCAGATAGCTGCCTTATCCAGCTGCCTCCTTTGGACCACTTCACCATGGGACAGCTTGATGCAATCTACCTGACAAGCCCCTTGAACCCCACACCCCTTATGGAGCCAGTCACCTCCCAGTCACAGTGTGACCCCAGGGAACTCATGCCTGCTTGCTTTAAACCCACCACTTAAAAGTCTCCATAGAAAACCTGTTTGAATAGTACCCTTGACCCAGTAAGGGCATTGGCCCATGGGCATCTCTCTTTCTCTCTCCGTCTCTCTCACTCCCTGACCTCTGCGTGTGGACTCCCAGGCATGCCATGTACCCCTCAGGACCTGTAAGTAATTCTATCTTTGTTTTTATCTTATATCTCTTCTAATCATTGAAAGGGTGCTCTCTATCTTGAAGATACTATATTAAATAAAATGAGAACTTGGCCGCGCGCGGTGGCTCAAGCCTGTAATCCCAGCACTTTGGGAGGCCTTGGTGGGCACATCACTTGAGGCCAGGAGTTCAAGACCAACCTGGGCAATATGGCAAAACCCCATCTCTACAAGAAATACAAAAAATGAGTTGAGCATGGTGGTGCGTGCCTGTAGTACTCAGGAGGCTGAGATAGGAGAATCACTCAAGACCAGCAGGTAGAAGCTGCATTGAACCAAGATTACGCCACTGCACTCCAGTCTGGGTGACAAAATGAGACCTTGTCTAAAAAATAAAAATAAAAAATAAAAAGAATCTAGAAAACATCTTGCATAGAATGTGATACAACTAAAGACATGCTTAGAGGGATATTTATAGTTTTAAATAACTGTATCAGGAAAAAAAGGGAAGATAAATAAATGATACAAGCTTCCACCTTAAACAAGAAAAAGACTAAACTGGAAGATGAAATCCAAAGCAAACAGAAGGAAGTAAGCAATAGGGGTTTGAGCAAAAATTGATGACATAAAAAAACAGACAAAATACAGAGAAAAATTCGTGAAACCAAAAGTTGGGTTTGTGCAGAGATTTGTGAAATTGACAATCCTTTAGCTAGACTGACACAGATCGTTAGAATTAGGAATGATGGAGAGGACATCACTACTGACCCTATAGATTGGATCAGGAATGTTGCTGTTTGCTGCATTGTACTTTTCTTGAGGGGAGAGCTGTGAAGGAAAACAAAATTCTCATTGCACTTACAACTCAACAACACAGCGTTGAC
>NW_012122892.1:0-1570 GCF_000951035.1 Colobus angolensis palliatus | reverse complement strand
AAAAATAAACTGATAGTTCTGGTTTAATATGTTGTTTAAAAGCTATTTCAGGCCCGTTAGAAGAACTGAAATGTTAAATTCTCTCATCTTGTTGATATTTGTTCTCTGTGGAATATTATCTTCTGATACAGAGAAGCTTAGAAGGGCTCTGACAAATTATGTAATATGTATGGTTAGCTGTTTTGTTAACATATTATTCTATTAAATGCTAATTCTAGATATGCACGTGCTCTTTTGGGGTCCATGTGCCTCAGTAAGTTTCTCCTGAGTCATTTTAAAGAGACTTCCCAGCATCATGGATCTACCAACCATGGGAAAGGCACCACCAAGAACCTCCAGGCTTAACAAAAGGGAAAATTGCCCAGGAAAATCTGTACATTGTGTGCATTAAAGTGATCTGAAGCCATGAAGCAAAAACAGCCCACAATAGGTTGTATGGATATAATTTTTCATGGTGCCTAATCCTTACTTCCTTGGCAGTGGGGACGTTTATATTGGGGTTGAGAGTCCGTGTTTGCTGAGTAAAGGAAGAGGGTCTGGAATCACACACCTTGGTTAAGATCAGTATCTCCTTTTTTGCCCTAGTTTCTGGTTGTTTTTATTGTTCCCCTCTAAAGTGTCACTCTCGTTTTCCAACAACCTCAGGCCCCCTTAAGAACTGTTCCTTGCCGTCATTTCTCTTTCTTGAGATTCTATTCGCTTATTGTCTCTTCTCATGTACTACTTTGGCAGTAGTCAAGTGATCTAATACTTGTAGAATAGGATAAATCACAAAACTTCTTTAAAATTTCAATGTCTTCACTTATAAAGAATAATAATTATACTTCACAGGCATGCTGTGAAGATTAGATAATATTTATGTGAAAGTGGTGTGTAAACTGCAGAGGTGTAATATGAAAATATTATCATTCTGGTGTCTGTTGGAAAAAGCAATCTTATGTGCCCAGTCTTTCAACCCTGGCTCAGCCACAGAATAGTGGGTCTGGAGCCTGGAACACTTCCTTATCAAGAGATGAAGAGCCCAAAATGCCTGTGCCAGAAGTATCCCTTTGTGTGGGGCATCTTTCCCTGTTTGACTCAGGAAGTGTTCCTTTGTTCTGCTTAAGTTTGTACATTAAAAAAAAAGCACTTTAAAATTTTAAATCCCTTAGTGACTATCAGACAGGGCCCTAACTGTCAGTATTAAAGACTCTATGGGGTTAGGGTGAGGTCCTTTTACTGTGGCGGCAAACCAGTTGCTCTGTGCCAGCTGCCAGGGTAACCTATTAACCATGAGGGACCAACGCCATACTATTGGAGTTGGTCTTGCTTTGTGTATTCTCTATGTAAGTAAGAAAATTTTCTTTATGTAAGCTGTGTTTC
This sequence comes from Colobus angolensis palliatus, assembly GCF_000951035.1. Classification (NCBI taxonomy): domain Eukaryota; kingdom Metazoa; phylum Chordata; class Mammalia; order Primates; family Cercopithecidae; genus Colobus; species Colobus angolensis. Next base: position 208 of record NW_012122892.1, on the reverse strand, counting down.
CCCTGGCATATCTGATACCAAGAGGCAATGGGCAGAAGTACTTGGAGCCCTCCCCGGGACTGATAAATGATGCATAGTGTTCTGTTCGTTAGTATCCTTCTATTAATGCATAAATATTATTTACTTTTATCACTTTTTTGGGGGGAGTAGGGTGCGGAGTCTCACTCTGTTGCCAGTCTGGAGTGCAGTAGTGCGATCTTGGCTCACT
>NW_012122891.1:0-1065 GCF_000951035.1 Colobus angolensis palliatus | reverse complement strand
AATTCAGACCTTGTTTCTCACCTCTATTCTCTTCTCCTGGTCTCTGTAGAGGTACTTAATTTCCTGATAGCTTATTTATATTAGCAATGACAGTAATAGCAAGTTAGTATCCTTGACCCTAAATATGACACGTCTTTTTTTTTTTTTTTTTTTTTTGGAGACAGGGTCTTACTCTGTTGACCAGGCTGGAGTGCAGTGTCATAGTCATGGCTCACTGTAGCCTCAATTTCCCAGATCCAAGTGATCCTCCCACCTGAGCCTCCCAAGTAGCTGGAACCACAGGCATGTGCCTTATGTCTGGCAATTTTTTTTTTTTTTTTGGTATAGACAGGGTCTCCCTGTGTTGCCCAGGCTGGTCTTAAACTCCTGACCTCAGGTGATCCTCCCACCTCAGCCTCCCAGAGTGTTGGGATTACAGGCATGAGCCACTGTACCTAGCCCCCAAGTCTCACTTTCTATTCCTCCTGTGCTCCTCTGGGTGTGTGTCAATGTGTCTAACAGATTCTCAGCACTGCAATAGCCTCTGTTTGATAAGAATGTAAATCCTGAATTTTTTTCCCTACTACTAGGTTTCTTCTGGTCTGCAGGCTTTGACATTTCCTATCTTCTTGAGGCTCAACAATCTATGAGGATGTCCTTAGATCTTGCCACTGGTATGGCTTCCTCAATCATTCTGCCTTACTGCTCAGGGATTATGTTCAAAGATTCCAGTAGTACCTTGAAGAAGCTTGTGGTCTTTTCTGTTCTAAGAGACTCCCAAGTATTTATTGGGTTTCTATTACAGGTTTTTGTGTTGTATATTTTTTATTTTGTCTGAGACGGAGTCTCTCTCTGTGGCCCAGGCCAGAGTGTGGAGTGCAGTGGCAGGATCTCCAGTCACTGCAGCCTCCACCTGCTGGGTTCAAGCAATTCTCCCACCTTAGCCTCCTGAGTAGCTGGGATTACAGACATGTGCCACCATGACTGGCTGTTTGTATTTTTAGTAGAGATGAGGTTTCACCATGTTGGCCAGGCTGTTCTCAAACTCCTGACCTCAGGTCATCCACCCATCTCGGCCTTGCAAAG
>NW_012122890.1:0-1219 GCF_000951035.1 Colobus angolensis palliatus | reverse complement strand
GAGTAGCTGGGACTACAGGCGCCCGCCACCTCGCCCGGCTAGTTTTTTTTTGTATTTTTAGTAGAGACGGGGTTTCACCTTGTTAGCCAGGATGGTCTCGATCTCCTGACCTCAAGTGATCTACCCATCTCGGCCTCCCAAAGTGCTGGGATTATGGCGTGAGCCACTATGCCTAGCCTGTTTCACTATTTTTAAAGAGAAGGTCGGGCACGGTGGCTTACACCCATAATCCAGAGTCGGACAGATCACTTAGGGTCAGGAGTTCGAGACCAGCCTGGCCAGCGTGGTGAAATACCGTCTTTACTAAAAATACAAACATTAGCTGGGCATGGTGGCACGCGCCTGTAGTCCCAGCTACTTGGGAGGCTGAGGCAGGAGAATCACTTGAACCCGGGTGGCGGAGGTTGCAGTGAGCCAAGATTGCGCCACTGCACTCCAGTTTGGGTGATAGAGTGAGACTCCCATCTCAAAAAAATAAATTAAAAGACAGTATCTGCAGGGAACCGGAAACCATAAAGCGAGCCCTGGCCTAGAATAATAGCTAAAAATCAAGGATCCGAGGGGTAGATTTAAGAGCAAATTAGAGAGACTTAAGGAGGAAAAGCAAACTGGAGCGTGGGTCAGAAGACATCCCAGCTACCGTGTGGAGTGGGAAAGCTACGGGGAGCAGCTTCAGGTGCACCCGCCCCTGCTAACTCATCGCCTTCACCTCATTCACACTCACTGCTTACCCTGACCCCACTCCAACCTGCCCAAGATGCAGTGCTGGGCAGAAGCCTCTCAGAGACCTCTTTGATGTATCCACTTTTCTTCCCTACTGAGGCTGCTATGTGGGTCCAGGCCACTACCAGTCCCTGGCTGCAGGCAGCAAAGCCTCCTGATAGGTTCCCCTCCTCCCGACCCCTAGCCTAGTCCCCTTCAGTCTATTCCTCACGTGGCAGCAACCATAGCATCTTCCTAAAACCCAGCCATGCCAAGCTCCTCACACTTTGGGCTCAGGAAGAGGTCCTCATCTTTGACATGGCCCTTCCACAGGACCCGTGCAGCCAGCTCCTTACCCTGCCTTGACAGCCTGACCTCGAGTCCATCCCTGCTTTCTCCCAGTGACGGGGCCCACATAAAGTTCGTGCCCACTGGATGTACAGACTTTCTGGATCTACATAAAAGCCACACGTCTATTTCTCTTGAATTCATTAATCTTTTTTTTTTTTTTTTTTTT
>NW_012122889.1:0-1438 GCF_000951035.1 Colobus angolensis palliatus | reverse complement strand
GCCAGACCTCTTTTCTTTATAAACCGCACAGCCTCTGGTATGCCTTTAGAGCAGTGTGTATTAGTTCGTTCTTACGTTGCTATACAGAATTACCTGAAACTGGGTAATTCATAGAGAAAAGAGGTTTAGTTGGCTCATGGCTCCATAGGCTGTACAAGAGGCATGGCCGGGGAAGCCTCAGGAAACTTACAATCATGACAGAAGGTGAAGAAGGAGGCACTTCTTACATGGTTGGAGTAGAAGAAACAGTGAAGCAGGGGGTGGTACACACTTTGAAACAACTAGATGTCTTGTGAACTCACTCACTATCACACAAACAGCAAGGGGGGAATCCACCCCTTGATCCGGTCACCTCCCACCATGCCCTTCCTCCAATATTGGAGATTACAACTGGACGTGAGATTTAGGGGCCAAATCACATCACAATGCAAAACGGACCAAGACAAGAACCAGACAAATACACATATAAGACGGGATTCATTGTGGGAATTGGCCCACGTGATTATAGAGGCTGATAAATCTCATGATCTGCCATCTGGAAGCTGGAGAACCAGGGAGACGGGTGGTGCACCACAGTCGGAATCCAAAGGCCTAAGGGTGGGTGTGGAAGGTGCGGGGAACTGAGGGGCTCTGCTCGTGTAAGTCCTGGAGGCCAAAGATGCAAGAACCAAGAGCTCTGCTCTCCAAGGGCAGGAGGAGATGGATGTCCCAGCTCAAAAGTGGAGAGGAAGTTTTCCCTTCCTCTACCTTTTTCCTCTACTTGGGCCCTCCGTGGATTGGGTGATGCCCACTCCCAGTGGTGAGAGTCTTGTTTACTCAGTCTGCTTGTTCAAATGCGAATCTCTTCTGCAAACACCCTCACAGAGACACTTAAGGGTTTTACCAGCTACCTGGGCATCCCACAGCCCAGGCAAGTTGACACGTACAGTTAACCATCACTTCCCCCTACACATCATCTGAGTTCTTCCATCTGCCAGGACTCCCCGGGCCAATGTGGAGTAACACTCTCTTGGCTTCCCTCTGAGGCTTGCTGAGGGAATCAAATGAGAATTTGCAAGCCTAAAAGTTTGTATTAAAAGAGTGTAATGCCAGTTTTTGATGTTTGGATGCTGAGAACTTTCAAGTGCACCCTCTCCATTCCCCTGGTGTCTGTTCTCCCCCCAGATAATGACAAAGCACATCTTGGCAGGCTGCTGATAAAGCCCAGGCACTCGCTCCTTTGGTGCCAGTGGGAGAGTGAAATCAGGTAAGGCCGAGTGTGGTAGCTCATGCCTGGAATCCCAGCACTTTGGAAGGCTGAGGTGGGCAGATCATTTGAGGTCAGGAGTTCGAGACCAGCCTGGCCAACATGGTGAAACTCCGTCTCTACTAAAAATACAAAAATTAGCCAGGAGTGGTGGCGCGTGCCTGTCATCCCAGCTACTCGGGAGGCTGAGGC
>NW_012122888.1:0-1017 GCF_000951035.1 Colobus angolensis palliatus | reverse complement strand
CACCCGTCCTCGCCCCTGGCTAATTTTTGTGTTTTTTTAGTAGAGACGGAGTTTCACCATGTCATCCAGGCTGGTCTCGAACTCCTGACTTCAGGTGATCCAACTGCCTCAGCCTCCCAAAGTGCTGGGACTGCAGGTGTGAGCCACTGCACCTGGCTAATTTTTGTATTTTTTTTTTTAGTAGAGACAGTGGTTTCACCATGTCATCCAGGCTGGTCTTGAACTCCTGGCCTCAAGTGATCCGCCCACCTCGGCCTCCCAAAGTGCTGGGATTACAGGCGTGAGCCACCGCGCCCGGCCTGCAATTACTCTTTACTAGATCTCTTGCTCATCTTTCAAAGTCCAATCTGAGCCCCCACTCCTCCGTGCTCCTCCGTGAAGCCATTCCCATTCACAGGGATGCATGTCCTTTCTGAACCCTGTCTCACAGCATTCATCCTCTGCACCAGTCCCTTTATTGCTTGGTTATACAACAGATCTACCTATGTTGTTAATTAGATTCCGAAGATTAAAGCTCTAAGGAACTTTAAGAGATTATTTTGTTCAACACCCTTAATTTGAAGCGAGGAAACCAGGCCTGAGCGATTACTGACCCAAGGTCCCAGCACTCATTAATGGCAGAGGAAGGAACAGAAGCCACAAACCCATTTCTACTCTATTCTCTTTCCTTAACACCAGGTTGCCTCTATTCAGCTATTTTAAATGTGTTAGTCTTGTCCCTGGCAGAGTGTTGAAGCTATATCAGGGCAGGCAAGGACTATATCTCAAGTCACTTGTATCCTGACAACATCCAGCAATGTCTTAGGAAATCTATGTTGAAACCATAAAAATGTTTCTAGTTCATTCCTTTACCCACTAGGACACTAGGAACTGACACTTTTCTTTTTCTTTTTTTTTTGAGAGACAGTCTCACTCTGTAGTTCAGTGGTGTGATCTCAGCTCACTGCAACCCCTGCCTCCGGGGTTCAAGAGATTCTCATGTCTCAGCCTCCCAGGTAGCTGGGACTACAGGCGCCC
>NW_012122887.1:68205-68696 GCF_000951035.1 Colobus angolensis palliatus | reverse complement strand
AAATGAAAAGAAGGGATTAACTCTGCAACATGAATGGACACTTCACAAATTGATTTCTCAGGTATCTACCTTGTAGTTTTTATCCTTGGATATTCAACTTTTTGTCATTGGTCTCAAGGAGCTCCAAAATGTCCACTTGCCGAATGGACAATAACCATGTTTCCAAACTGAGGAATGCAAAGAAAGGTTTAACTCTGTGAGATGAATGGACATATCACAAAGCAGTTACTCAGAAATATTGTTTCCAAAATTTATCTGAAGATACTTCCTTTTTCACCACAGGCCTCAATGGGCTACCAAATATCTCCTCAGCGATTCTTAGAAAACAGTTTCCAAACTGCTGAATAAAAATACAGGTTTCAGTTACTGTAGCCTTGTAGTATAGTTTGAAGTCAGGTAGCGTGGCGCCTCCAGCTTTGTCCTTTCGACTTAGGACTGTCTTGGCAATGCGGGCTCTTTTTGGTTCCATATGAACTTTAAAGCAGTTTTTT
>NW_012122887.1:60895-62300 GCF_000951035.1 Colobus angolensis palliatus | reverse complement strand
CATTGGGGAGTTATACCTGATATAAATGATGAATTGATGGGTGCTGACGAGTTGATGGGTGCAGCACACCAACATTGCACAAGTACACATATGTAACAAACCTGCATGTTATGCACATGTACCCTAGAACTTAAAGTATAATAAAAAAAAAAAGAAAATACAGGTTTCACTATGTGAGATGGAGGCAAACACCAAACACAGGTTGTCAGATAACTTCCTTCTAGCTTTTAGCCTGGGATACTTGGTTATTCACCATTGTCTTCAAAGATGTCCCAAATGTCCATTTGCAGAATGGACAAAACCTGTTACCAAACTGTTGAATCCAAAGAATCATTTAACTCTGTGAGTTGAACACACACATCACAAAGTAGTTTATCAGAAAACTTCTCTCCAGTTTTTATCTGAAGATATTTTCTTTATCACTGTAGGCCTCAATGTGCTCCTGAATATCCCTTTGCAGACTCCACAAAAATAGAGTATCAAACTACTCAATAAGGGGAAACATTTGACACTGTTTGATGAATTCACACCTCACAAAGCAGTTTCTCAGAATGCTGCTTTCTAGTTTTTATCTCGGGATATTTCCTTTTTTGCCACTGGCGTCAATGAGTTCTCAAATATCCTTTTGCAAAATGGACAAAAACGTTGCTCCCAAACTGTTGAATACAAAAAAAAGATTTAACTCTCTACGTGATGGATATACGCATCATGAAGCAGTTTCTCAGAAAGCTTCTGTCCCATTTTCGTCTGAACATATTTGCTTTTTCACCATAGGGCTCCATGCACTCCTGAATATCCCATTGCAGATTCCACAAAAAAAGTGTCACCAAACTGCCCAATGAATAGAAAGGTTCAATTCTGTGAGATGCATGCACATGTCACAAAGCAGTTTCTTGGAAAGCGTCTTTCTAGTTTTTCTCTCAGAATATTTCATTTTTCATCATAAGTTTCAATGGGCTCCCAAATATCCCTTCTCATATTCCACAAAAACAGTGATTCCTAACTGCTCAGTCAAAAGAAACATTTAACTCTATGATACAAATGCGCACAACACAAAGCAGTTTCTCAGAAAGCTTCTCTCCAGTTTTCATCTGAAGATATTTCCTTGTTCACCATAGGATTCAAAGCACTCACAAATACTCATTTGCATATACATCAAAGACAGTGTTTCCAAACTTCCCAATGAAAAGAAAGGTTTAACTGTTACATGAATGCACATATCAAAAAGCAGTTTCTCAGAAAGCGCATCTCTAGTTTTTATCTGAAGATACTTAGTTCTTCACCTTAGGCTTCAACACACTCCGAAATATCCCTTCTCAGGTTCCACAAAAACAGTGATTATAAAGTGTTCAATCAAAAGAAAGTTTTATCTTCATGAGATGAACGCACACATCACAAGGTAGTT
>NW_012122887.1:60364-60845 GCF_000951035.1 Colobus angolensis palliatus | reverse complement strand
CCCAGAAAGCTTATTTCTAATTTTTATCTGAGGATATTTCCTTTTTCACCATAGGCTTCAATGTGCTCACAAGTATCCCTTCTCATACTCCACACAAATGGTGATTCCCCACTGCTCAATCGAAAGAAACATTTGACTCTATGAGATAAATACACACATAACATAGCAGTTTCTCCAAAAGCTTCTTTCCACTTTTCATCTGAACATATTTCCTTTTTCACTGTAGGCCTCAATGTGTCCCCAAAATGTCACTTCACAGATTCATCAAAAACAGTGTTCCCAAACTGTGCAAGGTAAAGTGAGGTTTAACTCTGTTAGATGAATGCACATAACACAAAACAGTTTCTCTAAAAGCTTCTTTCAAGTTTTTTATTTTATTATACCTTAAGTTCTAGGGTAATGTGCATAACGTGCAGGTTTGTTACATATGTATACTTGTGCCATTTTGGTGTGCTGCACCCATCAACTCGTCAGCACCCAT
>NW_012122887.1:54734-55028 GCF_000951035.1 Colobus angolensis palliatus | reverse complement strand
GATTTGGCTCTCTGTTTCTCTGTTACTGGTGTATAAGAATGCTTGTGATTTTTGCACATTAATTCTGTATCCTGAGAATTTGCTGAAGTTGTTTATCAGCTTAAGGAGATTTTGGGCTGATAAAATGAGGTTTTCTAAATAGACAATCATGTCATCTGCAAACAGGGACAATTTCACTTCTTCTTTTCCTAACTGGCTACCATTGATTTCTTTCTCTTGCCTGATTGCCCTAGCCCGAACTTCCAACACTATGTTGAATAGGAGTGGTGAGAGAGGGCATCCCTGTCTTGTGCC
>NW_012122887.1:53622-53982 GCF_000951035.1 Colobus angolensis palliatus | reverse complement strand
GAATAAGTGCGATGTGGTGCTGAGAAGAATGTATATTCTGTTGATTTGGGGTGGAGAGTTCTATAGATGTCTATTAGGTCCACTTGGTGTGGAGATGAACTCAATTCCTTGATATCCTTGTAAACTTTCTGTCTCGTTGATCTGTCTAATGTTGACAGTGGAGTGTTGAAGTCTCCCATTATTATTATATGGGAGTCTAAGTCTCTTTATAAGTCTCTAAGGAGTGGCTTTGTGAATTTGGATTCTTCTGTATTGGATGCATATATATTTAGAATAGTTAGCTCTTCCTTTTAAACTGATCCCTTTACCGTTATGTAATGGCCCTCATTGCCTCTTTTGATCTTTGATGGTTTAAAGTCT
>NW_012122887.1:44081-52058 GCF_000951035.1 Colobus angolensis palliatus | reverse complement strand
TTTTCTTTTGGCTTCTCTTCTCGCTTCATTTCATTCATTTGATCCTCAATCGCTGATACTCTTTCTTCCAGTTGATCGAGTCGGTTACTGAAGCTTGTGGATTTGTCATGTATTTCTCGTGTCATGGTTTTCATCTCTGTCATTTCGTTTATGACCTTCTCTCCATTAATTATTCTAGCTATCAATTCTTCCACTCTTTTTTCAAGATTTTTAGTTTCTTTGTGCTGTGTACGTAATTCCCCCTTTAGCTCTGAAAAGTTTGATGGACTGAAGCCTTCTTCTCTCATCTCATCAAAGTCATTCTCTGACCAGCTTTGTTCCATTGCTGGAGATGAGCTGCGCTCCTTTGCAGGGGGAGATGTGCTCTTATTTTTTGAATTTACAGCTTTTCTGCCCTGTTACTTCCCCATCTTTTTGATTTTATCTGCCTCTGGTCTTTGATGATAGTGACGTACTGATGGGGTTTTAGTATAGGTGTTCTTTCTCTTTGATAGTTTTCCTTCTAATAGTCAGGAGCCTCAGCTGTAGGTCTCTTGGAGATTGCTTGAGGTCCACTCCAGACCCTGTTTGCCTGGGTATCAACAGCAGAGGTTGCGGAAGATAGAATATTGCTGAACAGCGAGTGTACCTGTCTGATTCTTACTTTGGAAGCTTTCTCTCGGGTGTACTCCACCCTGTGAGGTGTGGGGTGTCAGACTGCCCCTAGTGGGGATGTCTCCCAGTTAGGCTACTCAGGGGTGAGAGATCCACTTGAACAGGCCATCTGTCCATTCTCAGATCTCAACCTCCGTGTTGGGAGATCCACTGTTCTCTTCAAAGCTGTCAGACAGAGTTGTTTGCATCTGGGCAGGTTTCTGCTGCTTTTTTTGTTATTGTTGTTTAGCTGTGCCCTGTCCCCAGAGGTGAAGTCTACAGAGACAGGCAAGTTTCCATGAGGTTCTGTGAGCTCCACCCAGTTCGAGCTTCCCAGCGGCTTTGTTTACCTATTTAAGCCTCAGCAATGGTGGGGGCCCCTTCCCCAGCTTCACTGCTGCCTTGCAGTTAGATCACAGACTGCTGTGCTAGCAATGAGGGAGGCTCCGTGGGCGTGGGACCCTCCCGGCCAGGGGTGGGTATAATCTCCTGGTGTACCCATTTGCTTAAAGTGCAGTATTGGGGTGGGAGTTACCCGATTTTCCTGGTGTTGTGTGTCTCAGTTCCCCTGGCTAGGAAAAGGGATTTCCTTCCCCCTTGCGATTCCCAGGAGAGGTGATGCCTCACTCTGCTTCTGCTCTCACTTGTCTGGCTGCAGCAGCTGACCAGCACTGATTGTCCGACACTCCCTAGTGAGATGACCCCAGTACCTCAGTTGAAAATGCAGAAATCACCGGTGTTCTGTGTCGCTCGCACTGGGAGTTGGAGACTGGAGCTGTTCCTATTCATCCATCTTGCTCTGCCTCCCTCAACTTTTTATCTGAAGAAACTTCCTTCTTTAACTTAGGCTTCAATGTGCTCCAAAATGTCCCTTTGTAGATTTTACACAAACAGTGTTTCCACATTGCTCAAAGAAAAGAAAGGCATTACTCAGTGAGAGGAATGCAAAATTCAAAGAGCAGTTTATCAGAAAAGTGCTCTCCTGTTTTTATCTGGGAATATTTTCTTTTACACCATAGACCTAAATGCCCTCTGAAATATCCTTTTATAGATTCCTCAAAATCAGTGTTTTCCAACTACTCAATCAAAAGAAATGTTTAGGCCTGTGAGATGAATGCACACATGACAAAACAGTTTCTTGGAAAGCTTCTATCCAGTTTTCATCTCTATAGTCTTCCTTGTTCACTATTGGCCTCAATGTGCCCCATTGTCCCTTCATAATATGTTGAATGACAGAGTTTCCAAAGTGTGTAATATAAAGAAAGCTTTAACTCTGTGAGATGAATGCACACATCACAAAGCAGTTTCTCAGAAAGATTATTTCTGCATTTTATCTGATGATACTTCCCTCATCACCACAGCCTGCAAAACACTCCGAAATATCCCTTTTTAAAATTTACACAAACATTGTTTCCACACTGCCCAATGAAAAGTGAGGTATAACCCTGTGAGTAGAATGTACACATCACAAAGCAATTTCTCAGAAATCTTTCCTCCAGCTTTTATCTGAAGATATTTCCTTTTTCATCATAGGCCTAAATGTGCTCCCGATAATCCCTTTGCAGATTGCACAAAAGCAGCTTTACCAAATTGCTCAATTAAAAGAAAGGCTTAACTCTGCGATATGAATTCACACACCACAAAGCAGTTTCGCAGAACGTTTCTTTCTAGTTTTTATCTAAGTATATTTGCTTTTTCACCATAGGCTTCAATGTGCTCCAAAATATCCCTTTTTATATTCCACAAAAACAGTGATTTCAAACTCCTCAATCAAAAGAAAGTTTTAACCCTATGAGATGAATACACACATCACAAAGTAGTTTCTCAGAAAGTTTCTTTCTAGTTTTTTACCTGAGGATATTTTCTTTTTCACCAGAGGCTTCAATCCACTCCCAAATATCCCATTGCATATATAACAAAAGCAGTGTTACAAAAGTGCTCGATGAAAAGAAAGATTTAACACTTTGAGATAAATTCAAACATCATGAAGCAATTTGTCAGAAAGCTTCTTTCTAGTTTTTATCTGAGGATATTTCCTTTTTCACCATTGGGCTTAATCTGCTCCCGAATATCCCATTGTAGATTCCACAAAAACAGTTTTACCAAACTGCACATTGAGAGAAAAGGTTTAACTGTGTAACTTGAATTCACACATCACAAAGCAGTTTCTCTGAAAGATTCCTTCTCGTTTCTATCTGAGGATATTTCCATTTTCACTGTAGGCTTCAATGTGCTCCAAATTATTCTTTCTCATGTTCCACAAAAATAGTGATTCCAAACTGCTCAATCAGGGGAAACGTTTAGTCTATGAGATGAATGCACACATCACAAAGCAGTTTCTCAGAAAGCTTCTTTCCACTTTTTATGCGAAGATATTTCCTTGTCACCATAGACCTCAATTCGCCCCCAAATGTCCCTTCACAGATTTGTTAAAGATAGTGTTTCAGAACTGTGCAGTGTAAGGAAAGGATTAACTCTGTGAGGTGAATGCACACATCACAAAGTAGTTTCTCAGAAAGCTTCTTTCTAGTTTTTATCTGAAGATACTCCTTCATCTTAGACTTCAACACTCTCTGAAATATCCCTTTGTAGATTTTACACAAACAGTGTTTCCACACTGTTCAATGAAAAGAAAAGTATAACTCTGTGGGAGGAATACACACTTCACAAAGCAGTTTCTCAGAAAGCTTACCTCCAGTTTTTATCTGAAGATATTTCCTTTTTACCATAGGATACAATGTGGTCCCGAACACCCCTTTGCAGATTCCACAAAAGCAGTGTTACTAAACTGCTCAATGAAAGGAAAGTTTTAACTCTGTGAGATGAATTAACACATCAGAAAGCAGCTTCTCAGAATGTTTCTTTCTAGTTTTTATCTGAGGATATTTCAATTTTTCACCATAGTTTTCAACACACTCCCTAATATCTTTCTCAGATTCCACAAAAGAAGTGATTCTAAACTGCTCAATCTAAGGAAAGTTTTAATTTCATGAAATGAATGCCCACATCACAATGCAGTTTCTCAGAAATCTTCTTTCTAGTTTTATCTGAGGATATTTTGTTTTTCTCAATAGGCTTCAAAGTGCTCCCAAATATCCCTTCGCAATTTGTTCAAAGACAGAGATTCTAAAGTGTGCAATGTAAAGAATGGTTTAATTCTGTGAGATGAATACACACATCTCAAAGCAGTTCCAAGGAAAGCTTCTTTCTACTTTTTATTTAGGATATTTCCCTGTTCATCAGAGGCTTCAAGGCTCTCCAAAATATCCCTTTTTAGATTTTACACAAACAGTGCTTCCACACTGCCAATGAAAAGTTAGGCATAACTCTGTGAGTGGAATGTACACATCATAAAGCAGTTTGTGAGAAAACTGCTGTCCATCCTTTATCTGAGGAGATTTCCTTTTTCACCATAGGCCTCAATACGTTCCTGAATATCCCTTTGTAGATTCCACAAAACAGTGTTACCAAACAGCTGAAAGAGAAGAAACATTTAATTCTTTGAGATGAATTAACACCTCACAAAGCAGTTTCTCAGAAAGCTCCTATCTCGTTTCTATCTGAGAGTATTTCCTTTTTCACGTTACACTTCAATGCACTCCCAAATATTCCTTCTCATATTATACAAAAACAGTGATTCTAAACTCATCAATCAAAAGAAAGGTTTAATCCTATGAGATAAATACACAAATCACAAACAGTTTCTCAGAAGGTTCTTTCTAGTTTTTATCAGAGGATATTTCATTTTTCATTGTAGGCCTCAATGCACTCCCAATATCCCACTGCAGATTCCACAGAAGCAGTGTTACCAAACTGCTCAATGAAAAGAAAGTTTTAACTGTGTGAGATGAATGCACACATCACAAAACAACTTCTCAAAGAATTCTTTCTAGTTTTTATCTGAGGATATTTCCTTCTTCAGCATAGGCTTCAATTCACGCCAAAATATCCCTTCTCAGATTCCACAAAGACAGTGATTCCAAACTGCTGAATCAAAAGAAATGTTTAACTATATGAGATGAATGCACACACCACAAAGCAGTTTCTCAGAAAACTTCTTTCCACTTTTTGGGAGATATTTCCTTGTTCATCATAGGCCTCGTGTTCCCCCCAAATGTCCCTTCACGGATTTGTCACAAACAGTGCATCAAAATGGCACAATGTAAGGAAGGTTTTAACTATGTGAGATGAATGCACACATGAAAAAGAAGTTTCTCAGAAAACTTCTTTCTAGTTTTTATCTGAAGATACTTACTTCTTCACCTTAGGCTTCAATGTGCTCCAAAGTTTCCCTTTGTAGATTTTACACAAATAGTTTTTCCACACTGTTCAATGAAAATAAATGTATAACTCTATGAGAGGAATGGACACGTCATGAAGCAGTTTCTCAGAAAACTTCTCTTCAGTTTTTATCTGAAGATTTTCCTTTTTCACCATAGACCTCAGTGTGCTCCTGTATACACCCTCCCCAGATCCCACAAAAACAGTGTTATCAAATTGCTCAATGAAAAGAAAGTTTTAACTCTGTGAGATGAATTAACACACCACAAAGTAGCTTCTCAGAAAGCTTCTTTCTAGTTTTTATCTGAGGATAGTTCCATTTTTACCATAGGTTCCAATGTGCTTCCTAATACCCTTCTCATATTCCACATAAACAGTGATTCTAAACTGTTCAATCAAAAGAAAGGTTTATCTTCATGAGATGAATGCTCGCATCACAAAGCAGTTTCTCATAAAGCTTCTTTCTAGTTTTTATTAAAGGATATATCCTTTTTCACCTTAGTCTTCAAGGCGATCCAAAATATCATCTCCCAGATTCCACAAAAACCAGGATCCCAAACTGATCAAACTAAAAAAAGGTTTAACTTTATGAGGTGAATGCACACATCAAAAAGCAGTTTCTTAGAAACCTTCTCCAGTTTTCATCTGAAGATATTTCCTTTTTCACCATAGGCCTCAATGTGCTCCTGAATATCCCTTTGCAGATTAAACCAAAACAGCATTACCAAACTGCTCAATGAAAATAAAGGTTTAACTCTGTGTGATGAATTCACACATCACAAAGCGGTTAAACGCATAGGTTTTTCTAACTTTTATCTGAGGATGTTTCCTTTTATTCCATAGGATTCAATGCACTGCCAAATGTCCCTTCTCATATTCCACAAAAAGAGTGATTTCAAACTACTCAATCAAAACAAAGGCTTAACTTCATGAGACAATCCTATGAGCAGATTCACAAAGCAGTTTCTCGGAAAACTCTTCCTAGTTTTTATCTTAGGATAGTTCCTTTTTCATCATAGGCTTCAATGTGCTGCCAAATATCCCTTCTCAGATTCCACAAAAACAGTGATTCCAAACTTCTCAGTCAAAAGAAATGTTTAACTCTGTGAGATGAATGTGCATAGCTCAAAGCAGTTTCTCTGAAATCTTCTGTCCTGTTTTCATTGGAAGATATTTCCTGTTCACCATAGGTCTCAATGAGCCCCCAGATGTCCCTTCATGGATTTGTTAAAGAAAGTGTTTCCAAACTGTGCAATTTAAAAAAAGGTTTAAATCACAAGTCAGTTTGTGAAATAACCTCCTTCTAGTTTTTATCCTGGAATGTTCACTTTTTCACTATTGCCTCAAAGAGCACCAAAACTTCCTTTTGCAGATTGAACAACAACAGTGTTACCAAAACTGCTGAATGAAAGCGCTACCAAATATCTCTTCACAGATTCTAAGAAAATAGTGTTTCCAAACTGCTGAATGAAAAGACAGGTTGAACTCTGTGAGATGAATGCACACATCACAGGAAGGTATGTCAGATAACTTCCTTCTAATTTTATCCTGAAATACTCACTTTTTCACCTTTGGCCACAAAGGTCTCCCAAATATCCATTAACAGAATGGGCAAAAATATTGTTCCCAAACTGCTGAATCCAAGGAAAGTTTTAACTTTGTGAGGTGAATGCACATATCATGAAGCAGTTTCTCAGAAAGTTTCCTTCTATTTTTATCTGAAGTATTTCCTTTTTCACCATAGGCCTGAAAGTACTACCAAATATTTCTTCTGAGAATCCCAGAAGGCACTGTTTCCAAACTACTGAATGAAGAGAAATGCTAACCCTGTGAGATGAATGTACAAATGACAAGTCAATTTGTCACATAACTTCCTTCTAGTTTTCATCCTGGGATATTTTCTTTTTGCCATTGGCCTCAAAGAGCACCAAAATATCCATTCACAGATTGGACAACAACAGTATTCCCCAAACTGCTGAATATAAAACAACATTTAGCTCTGTGATGTTAATGCACACATGACAAACAATTTCTCAGAAAGCTTCTCTATTTGATATATCTGAAGACTTTTTTTTCCCATAGGAGACTGCAATGCACTACAGAGTATCTCTTTGCAGATTGTAAGAGAACAGTGTTTCCAACCTCCTGAGTGAGAAGAAAGTTGTAACTCTGTGAGGGGAATGCACAAATCACAGGTCAGTTTGCCACATAACTTCCTTGTAGGGTTTATCCTGGGTTACTCCCTATCTTGTCATTTGCCTCAATGAACTCCTAAATGTCCTTTCACAGAATGGACAAAAAACATTGTTCCCAAAATGCTGCATCAAAATAGAGGTGTAACTCTGTGAGTTGAATGCTCACATCACAGAGCAGTTTCTCAGAAAGATTCTTTCTAGTTTTTATCCTTGGATATTCACTATTTACCCTTGACCACAAAAAACTAACAAATGTCCATTCACAGAATAAACGAAAAAAGTGTTTCTGCACTGCTGAATCCAAGAAAAGGTTTAACTCTGTGAGATGAATACACACATCACAAAACATTTTCTCAGAAATCTTCTCTCTAGTTGTTCCCATGACATATTTCCGTTTTCACCATGTACCTCAAAGTGCTACCAAATACCTCTTTGCAGAATACAAGAAAATAATGTTTCCAAACAGTGGTTTGAAAAGAAATCTTTAACTCTGTCAGACAAATGCTGAAATCACAAGTCGATTTGTCAGATAACTTCCTTCTAGTTTTTGTCCTGGGATATTCGCTTTTTTGAAATTGACCTCAAAGGTCTCCCAAATGTCCATTCGCAGTGCTACTGAACTGCTGAATACAAAGAAACCTTTAACTTTCTGAGGTGCACACACACATCACAAAGCAGTTTCTTGGAAAGTTTATTTACACTATTTATCTGAAGACATTTCCTTTTTCACAGGAGGCCTGAAAGTGCCATTGAATATCTCTTCACGGATTCTAAGAAAACAGTGCTTCCAAACTGCTGAATGAAAAGACAATTTGGGGGGGCGGAGCAAGATGGCCGAATAGGAACAGCTGCAGTCTCCAACTCCCAG
>NW_012122887.1:37950-38931 GCF_000951035.1 Colobus angolensis palliatus | reverse complement strand
GAATGCACAAAACCAGTGTTTCCAAACTGCTGAATCCAAAGAAAGGTATACCTTTGCGATATGCACATGTACCCTAGACCTTAAAGTATATGCTTCAAAAAAAAGAAAAGAAAAGACAATTTGAACTCCACCAAGATTAATGCACACATCACAGGTCGGTTTGTCAGATAAAATCCTTCTAGTTTTTATCATGAGATGTTCACTTTTATACCACTGGCCTCAAGGATCTCCCAAATGTCCATTTGGAGAATGCACAAAACCAGTGTTTCCAAACTGCTGAACCCAAAGAAAGGTATACCTCTGTGATATGAATGCACACATCACAAAGTGGTTTCTCAGTTATCTTCCTTCTAGTTTTCATAATGGGATATTCACATTTTTGTGCTTCTCTCTAATTTTTCTCACAAGATATTTCCATTTTCTCTGTGGGCCTTAAAGCACCACTAAGTATCTCTTCATGGAGTACAAGAAAACACAGTTTCCAAACTGCAGAATGAAAAGAAATATTTAACTATGAGAAATGAATGGAAATCACAAGTCGGTGTGAGAAAACTTCCCTCTATTTTTTTTCCTAGGTTATTTGCTTTTCCGCAGTTGGCCTCAAAGATCTCCCAAATGTCCATTCACAGAATGGACAAAAACAGTGTTACCAAATTTCTGAATACAGAGAAACTTTCAACTCTGTGAGTTGAATGAACACATCACAAAGCAGTTTCTCAGAAAGATTCTCCCCAGTTTTTCTCACAAGATATTTCAGTTTCCACCATGGGCCTCAAAGCTTTACCAAATATCTCTTCACAGAACACAAGAAAACACTGTTTCCAAATTACAGAATGAAAAGAATTCTTTTCGTTATTATTATTATTTTTGTTGTTATTTTTATACTTCATTGATTTGTGTATGTTGAACAAGCCTTGCATCCCAGGGATGAAGCCAAGTTGATGATGGTGGATTAGCTTTTTGATGTGCTGCTGGATTCGG
>NW_012122887.1:35110-35445 GCF_000951035.1 Colobus angolensis palliatus | reverse complement strand
AAAATGCAGAAATCACCGGTCTTCTGTGTCCTTCGCACTGGGAGTTGGAGACTGCAGCTGTTCCTATTCGGCCATCTTGCTCCTGAAATGTAAATCTTTATTTTTACCTTCATTTTGTTATGTACCCAGTAGTCATTCAGGAGCAGGTTGTTCAGTTTCCATGTAGTTGAGTGGTTTTGATTGAGATTCTTAGTTCTGACTTCTAGTTTATTTGCACTGTGGTCTGAGAGACTGTTTGTTATAATTTCTGTTCTTTCACATTTGCTGAGGAATGCTTTACTTCCAGCTATGTGGTCAATTTTGGAATAAGTGCGATGTGGTGCTGAGAAGAATGT
>NW_012122887.1:34175-34448 GCF_000951035.1 Colobus angolensis palliatus | reverse complement strand
GGTGGAGAGTTCTGTAGATATCTATTAGGTCTGCTTAGTGCAGAGTTGAGTTCAGTTCCTGCATATCCTTGTTAACTTCCTCTCTTGTGATCTGTCTAATATTGAAAGTGGGGTGTTAAAGTCTCCCATTATTATTGTATGGGAGTCTAAGTTTCTTTGTAAGTCTCTAAGTAGTTGCTTATGAATCTGGGTGCTCCTGTATTGGGTGCATATATATTTAGAATAGTTAGCTCTTCCTGATGAATTGATCCCTTTACCATTATGTAATGGCCT
>NW_012122887.1:27443-29430 GCF_000951035.1 Colobus angolensis palliatus | reverse complement strand
TGCTTTTTTGAATTTCCACCTTTTCTGCACTGCATTTTCCCCATCTTTGTGGTTTTTTCTGCCTTTGGTCCTTGGTGATGGTGATGTACTGATGGGGTTTTGGTGTGGGTGTCCCTTCTGTTTGTTAGTTTTCCTTCTAACAGTCAAGATCTTCAGCTGTAGGTCTGTTGGAGTTTGCTTGAGGTCCACTCCAGACGCTGTTTGCCTGGGTATCAGCAGCAGAGGCTGCAGAAGATAGAATATTGCTGAACAGCAAGTGTTACTGTCTGATTCTTGCTCTGGAAGCTTTGTCTCAGGGGTGCACCCCATCGTCTGAGGTGTGAGGTGTCAGTCTGCACCTAGTGGGGGATGTCTCCCTGTTAGCCTACTCAGGGGTCTGGAATCCACTTGCGCAAGCAGTCTATCAGTTCTCAGATCTCAACCTCCATGCTGGGAGATCCACTGCTCTCTTCAATGCTATCAGACGGGTCATTTACCTCTGCCAAGGTTTCTGCTGCTTTTTGTTTAGCTATGCCCTGTCCCTAGAAGAGGAGTCTACAGAGGCCGGTCAGCCTCCTTGAGCTGCAGTGGGCTCCACCCAATTCTAGCTGCCCTGTGGCTTTGTTTACCCACTTAAGCCTCAGCTATGGTAGGGAACCCTCCTCCAACCTCACTGCCGCCTTGCAGTTAGATCTCAGACTGCTGTGCTAGCAATGAGTGAGGCTCCATGGGTGTGGTAATCTCTGGGCCAGGTGTGGGATATAATCTCTTGGTGTGCCATTTGCTAAGACCCTTGGTAAAGTGCAGTATCAGGGAGGGAGTTACCTGATTTTCCAGGTGTTGTGTGTCCCTGTTTCCCTTAGCTAGGAAAAGGGATTCCCTTCCCCCATGCACTTCCCAGGTGAGGCAATGCCTCACTCTGCTTCAGCTCTTCCTAGTCGGGCTACACCCATGGACAAGCACCAATTGTCTGGCACTCCCCAGTGAGATGAACACAGTACCTCAGTTGAAAATGCGAAAATCACCCATCTTCTGTGTCAATCATGCTGGGGGCTGGAGGCTGGAGCCGTTCCTATACAGCCGTCTTGTGCATGCCCCCAAAAGAATTATTTAACTCTGTGAGATGAATGCACAAATCATAAGTCGATTTGTCTGATAACTTCCTTCTATTTTATTTTCTGTAATATTCACTTTTTCGCCATTGACCTCAAAGATCTCCCAAATATCCATTCACAGAAGGGAGAAAAACAGTGTTTACCAAACTGCAGAATAGAGAGAAACGTTTAACTGTGTGGGATGAATGCTCACCTCCAAAGCAGTTTCTCAGAAAGCTTGTTTCTACTATGAATCTGAAAACATTTCCTTTTTCACAGGAGCCCTCAAAGTGCTACCAAATATCTCTTCATAGATTCTAAGAAAAACTATTTCCAAACTGTTGAATGAAAAGACAGCTTTAACTCAGTGAGATGAATTGAGACATCACAGGTGGGTAGGTCAGATACCTTCCTTTTAGTTTTTATGCTAGGGTATTTCCTCTTTTGCCATTGGTCTCAAAGATCTCCTAAGTGTTCATTCTCAGAATGGACAACAACAGTGTTCCCAAACTGCTGAATCCAAAGATAGGTTTAAATGTGTGAGATGAATGCACACTTCAGAAAGCAGTTTCTCAGAATGCTTCTGTCTAGTTTTTATCTGAAGATATTTCCTTTTTCACCATAGGCCTTAAAGAGCTTGCAAATGTCTCTTCCGAGAATTCCAGAAAGCAGTGTTCTAAACTGCTGAATGAAAAGAAATGTTTAACTCTCTGAGAAGAATATACAAATCCCATGTCAGTTTTTTTTATAGTTTTATCACTTATATTTATGCTTATTAACATTTGGAGCTAATTTTTAATATAGTGTTATATAGGCCAAATCCATTATTTTATAGGTATGTATCTAGTAGTCCATTATTACTATTTTAATTTTCTCATCTTTTTTTTTTATACTTTAAGTTCTAGGGTACATGT
>NW_012122887.1:20427-21858 GCF_000951035.1 Colobus angolensis palliatus | reverse complement strand
CTCCAGACCCTGTTTGCCTGGGTATCAGCAGCAGAGGTTGCAGAAGATAGAATATTGCTGAACAGCGAGTATCCCTGTCTGATTCTTGTTTTGGACGCTTCCTGTCAGGAGTGTACTCCACCCTGTGAGGTGTGGGGTGTCAGACTGCCCCTAGTGGGGCATGTCTCCCAGTTAGGCTACTCAGGGGTCAGGGACCCACTTGAGCAGGCAGTCTTCTCCTTCTCAGATCTCAACCTCCGCGTTGGGAGATCCAATGCTCTCTTCAAAGCTGTCAGACAGAGTCGTTCCCCATGTCAGTTTGTCAGATAACTTCCTTCTTGCTTTTTCCCTGAGATATTCGCTTTTATGCCATTGGCTCCAGACAGCACCAAAACATCCATTAACAGATTTGTCAACAGTGTTACCAAAACTGCTGAATACAATGCAAGGTTTAAGTTTTGAGGTGAACACACGCATCCCAAAGCAGTTTCTCAGAAAGCTTCTTTCTAAGATTTATCTGAAGACATTTGTTTTTCACAGGAGACCACAATGCGTTACAGAGTGTCTGTTTGCAGATTGTAAGGAAACAGTGTTTTCAAAACGCTGAGTGAAAAGAAAGGTGTAACTCTGTGAGAGGAATGCACAAATCACAGGACAGTTGTTAAATAAGTTCGATCTAATATTTTTCCTGGTTTATTCACTATCTCACCATTAGTCTCAATGAGCTTCCCAATGTCCTTTCACCAAATGAACAAAGCGGTTTCTCAGATACCTTCTTTTTAGTTTTTATCCTGAGATACTCACTTTTACGCCCTTGATCTCAAAGAACTAACAAATTTCCAGTTGAAGTATAAACAAATACAGAGTTTCACACTGCGGAATCCAATAAAAGGTTTATCTCTGTGAGATGAATTCACACACCACAACACAGTTTTCTGTAAAGCTTCTTTCTAGTTTTTATCTGAGGATATTTCCTTTTTCACCTTAGGCTTCCATGTGCTCCAAAATATCCCTTCTCACATTCCACAAAAACAGTGATTCCAAACTGTTCCTTCAATAGAAATTTTAACTCTACAAGATGAATGCACACATCACAAAGCAGTCTCTCAGAAAGCTTCTCTCCAGTTTTTATCTGAAGATATTTTCTTTTTCACCATAGACCTCAATGCGTTTCTGAATATACCTTTGCAGATTCCACCAAAACAGTGGTACCAAACTGCTCAATGAAAAGAAAGATTTAACTCTGTGAGATAAATTCACACATCACAAAGAAGTTTCTCGGTAAATTTCCTTCTAGTTTTTATCTGAGTATATATTTTTTTCACCATAGGCTTCAATGCACTCCAGAATATCACGTCTCATATTCCAAAAAAAACAGTGATTCCAAACTGCTCAATCAAAAGAAATGTTTAACTCTGTGAGATGAATGTGCACATCACAAAGCAGATTCTC
>NW_012122887.1:16339-19882 GCF_000951035.1 Colobus angolensis palliatus | reverse complement strand
CTCAATGAAAAGAAAGATTTAACTCTGTGAGATAAATTCACACATCACAAAGAAGTTTCTCGGTAAATTTCCTTCTAGTTTTTATCTGAGTATATATTTTTTTCACCATAGGCTTCAATGCACTCCAGAATATCACGTCTCATATTCCAAAAAAAACAGTGATTCCAAACTGCTCAATCAAAAGAAATGTTTAACTCTGTGAGATGAATGTGCACATCACAAAGCAGATTCTCAGAGAGCTTCTTTCCAGTTGTCATCTTAAGATATTTCCTTCTTCACCGTATGCCTCAATGTGCCCCAAAATGTCCATTTACATATACGTCAATGACAGTGTTTCCAAACTGCTCAATGTAAAGAAAAGTTCAACTCTCTGGGATGAATGCACACATCACAAAGCAGTTTCTCACAATACTTCTTTCTAGTTTTTATCAGAAGATATTTCCTTCATCACCTTAGACTTCAATGCGCTCAAAAATATCCCTTGGTAGATTTTTTACAGACAATCTTCCCAGACTGTTCAATGAAAAGCAAGGAATGACTCTCTGAGAGTAATGCACACATCACAAAGCATTTTCTCAGAAGGCATCTATCCAGTTTTTGTTTGACGATATTTCCTTGTTCACCACAGGCCTCAAGGCACTGCCGAATATATCACTGCAGCTTCCACAAAATCAGAGTTACCAAATTGCTCAATGAAATTTGGTTTAACTCTGTGAGATGAATTCATACCTCACAAAGCAGTTTCCTGGAAAGTTTCTTTCTAGTTTTTATCCGAAGATATTTCCTTATTCACCATAGGCTTCAATGTGCTCCAAAACATCCCATCTCATATTTCACAAAAACAATAATTGCAAACTGCTCAATCAGCAGAATGGCTTCACTCTATGAAAGCAGAAAGCTTCTCTACAGTTTTTGTCTGAGGATATTTCCTTTTTCACCATAGACCTCAATGCATTCCTGAATATCTGTTTGCAGATTCCACAAAAACAGTGCTACCAAACTGCTCAATGAAAAGAAAGGTTTAATTCAGTGAGATGAATTCACCCATCACAAAGCAGTTTCTTGGAAATCTTTTTAGTTTTTATCTGAGGATATTTCCTTTTTCACCAAAGGTTTCAATACACTCCCAAATATCCCTTTCCAGATTGCACAGAAACAGTGATTCAAAACTGCTCTATACAAAGAACAGTTTAACTCTATGAGATGAATGAACACAGCACAAAGCAGCTTCTCAGAAAGGTTCTTCCTACTTTTTACTGAGGATATTTCCCTTTTCACCACAGGCTTCCAGGTGCTCTGAAACATCCCTTTTTAGATTTTACACAAACAGTGTTTCCACACTGCTCAATGAAAAGCGAGGTAAAAATCTGTGAGTGGAATGCACGCATCTCAAAGCAGTTTCTCAGAAAGCTTCTCTCCAGTTTTTATCTGAAGATATTTCCTTTTTTACTACAGGCCTCAGTGTACTCCAAAAGATCCCTTTGCAGATTCCTCAGAAACAGTGTTACCAAACTTCTCAATGAGAATTAATGTTTAACACTATGAGATGAATGCAGACATCATAAAGCAGTTTCTAGAAAAGCTTTCTAGTTCTTATCTGAGGATATTTCCTTTTTGAACATAGTCTTCAATGCGCTCCCAAACATCCCTTTTCAGATTCCACAAAATTAGTGATTTCAAACTGCTTAATCAAAGAAATGTTTAAATCCAGGAGATGAATGCATACATCACAAAGCAGTTTCTCAGAAAGCTTCTTTCCAGTTTTCATCTGAAGATATTTCCTTTTTCATCATATGCCTCAATGTGACCCCAATATCCCTCCACGATTTGTTCAAAGACAGTCTCCATAGTGTGAAATGTAAAGAAAGGTTTATCTCTGTGAGATGAATGCACACATCCCAAAGCAGTTTCTTGGAAAGCTTTTCTACTTTTCATCTGAGGATATTTCCCTATTCTCCACAGGCTTCATGGTGCTCCAAAATATCTTTTTAGATTTCACACAAACTGTGTTTCCACACTCCTCAATGAAAACTGAGGTATAACTCTGTGAGTGGAATGAAGACATCACAAAACAGTTTTTCAGAAAGTTTCTCAGAGAGCCAGTGATGAAAAACTGAATATCCAAGGATAAAAACTAGAAGACATTTATCTGAGAAACTGCTTTGTGATGTGTCATTGCATGTTGCAGAATTAATCCTTTCTTTTCATTCAGTAGTTTGGTGACACTGTTTTCTTAGAATCTGCAAAGAGATATTTGGTAGCAGATTGAGACCTGTGATGAAAAGTGAAATTAATACAGATAAAAACTAGAAAGAAACTGCCTTGGAAACTGCTTTTGGATGTGTTCATTCATCTCATAGAGTTAAAGCTTTCTTTGCATTCAGCAGTTTTGAAACACTGTTTTTGTCCATTCTGCAAATGGACATTTGGGAAATCTTTGAGGCCAATGGTGAAAAAGTGAATACCCCAGGACAAAAACTAGCAGAAAGCTGTCTGACAAACCAACTTGTGATTTGTGCATTTTTCTCACAGAGTTAAATATGTCTTTTCATTCAGCAGTTTGGAAACAGTGTTTTCTTGGTTTCTCTGGAGATATTTGGTAACACTTTGAGGCCTAGAGTGAAAAAGGAAACATCTTGTGTGAAGAAAAAGAGAAGCTTTCTGAAAAACTGCTTTGTGATATGGACATTCATCTCAAAGGGATAAACGTTTGTTTGGATTCAGCAGTTTCAGAACACTGTTTTTCTCCATAGTGGGAATGGACGTTAGGTTGCTCTTTGAGGCCAATGGCAAAAAAGCTAATATCCCAGAATAAAAAGAACAAGGAAATTATCTGACAAAGCGAGTTGTGTTTGGTGTATTTATCTCAAGGAGTTAAATGTTTCTTTGTATTCAGCAGTTTGGGAACACTGTTTTTGTCCATTCTGCAAATGGACATTTGGGAGATCTTTGAGGGCAATGTTAAAAAAGTGAATATCTCAGGACAAAAACCAGAAGGAAGTAATCTGACAAACTGACTTGTGATTTGTGCATTCGTCTCACAGAGTTAAAGATATCTTTTCATTCAGCATTTTGGAATAGGTGTTTTCATGGATTCTATGAAGAGATATTTGGTAGTGCTTTGAGGCCTAGAGTCAAAAAGGAAGCATCTTGTGTGAAGAACAAAAAAGGAGCTTTCTGAAAAACTGCTTTGTGACATGTGAATTCATCTCAAAGAGGTAAACGTTTCTTTGAATTCAGCAGTTTCAGAACACTGTTTTGTTTCCATTCTGGGAATGGATATTTGGGTGTTCTTTGAGGCAAATGGCAAAAAAGAGAATATCTCAGAATAAAAAGTACAAAGAAATTATCTGATAAACTGACTTGTGTTTGGTGCATTCATCTAACAGAGCTAAATCTTTCTTTGGATTCAGCAGTTTGGGAACACTGTTTTTGTCCATTCTGGGAATGGATATTTGGGAGATCTTTGAGGTCAATGGCGATAAAATTCTTTTCATTCAGCAGTTTGGAAGCACTGTTTTCTTGTATTCTGTGAAGAGTAGC
>NW_012122887.1:13382-16289 GCF_000951035.1 Colobus angolensis palliatus | reverse complement strand
GAGACCTGTGATGAAAAGTGAAATTAATACAGATAAAAACTAGAAAGAAACTGCCTTGGAAACTGCTTTTGGATGTGTTCATTCATCTCATAGAGTTAAAGCTTTCTTTGCATTCAGCAGTTTTGAAACACTGTTTTTGTCCATTCTGCAAATGGACATTTGGGAAATCTTTGAGGCCAATGGTGAAAAAGTGAATACCCCAGGACAAAAACTAGCAGAAAGCTGTCTGACAAACCAACTTGTGATTTGTGCATTTTTCTCACAGAGTTAAATATGTCTTTTCATTCAGCAGTTTGGAAACAGTGTTTTCTTGGTTTCTCTGGAGATATTTGGTAACACTTTGAGGCCTAGAGTGAAAAAGGAAACATCTTGTGTGAAGAAAAAGAGAAGCTTTCTGAAAAACTGCTTTGTGATATGGACATTCATCTCAAAGGGATAAACGTTTGTTTGGATTCAGCAGTTTCAGAACACTGTTTTTCTCCATAGTGGGAATGGACGTTAGGTTGCTCTTTGAGGCCAATGGCAAAAAAGCTAATATCCCAGAATAAAAAGAACAAGGAAATTATCTGACAAAGCGAGTTGTGTTTGGTGTATTTATCTCAAGGAGTTAAATGTTTCTTTGTATTCAGCAGTTTGGGAACACTGTTTTTGTCCATTCTGCAAATGGACATTTGGGAGATCTTTGAGGGCAATGTTAAAAAAGTGAATATCTCAGGACAAAAACCAGAAGGAAGTAATCTGACAAACTGACTTGTGATTTGTGCATTCGTCTCACAGAGTTAAAGATATCTTTTCATTCAGCATTTTGGAATAGGTGTTTTCATGGATTCTATGAAGAGATATTTGGTAGTGCTTTGAGGCCTAGAGTCAAAAAGGAAGCATCTTGTGTGAAGAACAAAAAAGGAGCTTTCTGAAAAACTGCTTTGTGACATGTGAATTCATCTCAAAGAGGTAAACGTTTCTTTGAATTCAGCAGTTTCAGAACACTGTTTTGTTTCCATTCTGGGAATGGATATTTGGGTGTTCTTTGAGGCAAATGGCAAAAAAGAGAATATCTCAGAATAAAAAGTACAAAGAAATTATCTGATAAACTGACTTGTGTTTGGTGCATTCATCTAACAGAGCTAAATCTTTCTTTGGATTCAGCAGTTTGGGAACACTGTTTTTGTCCATTCTGGGAATGGATATTTGGGAGATCTTTGAGGTCAATGGCGATAAAATTCTTTTCATTCAGCAGTTTGGAAGCACTGTTTTCTTGTATTCTGTGAAGAGTAGCACTTTGAGGCCTACAGAGGAAAAGGAAATCTCTTCTGAAAAAAACTAGAAAGAAGGTTTCTGAGAAACTGCTTTGTGATGTGTGTATTCATGTCACAGAATTAAACCATTCTGTGGATTCAGTACTGTGGTTACACAGGTTTTGTTTATTCTGTGAATGGATATTTTGTAGCTCATTGAACCCAATGGCAAAAAAGTGAATTTCCCAGAATAACTAGAAGGAAGATATCTGAGAAGCCACTTTGTGATGTGTGCATTACTCTCGCAGAGGTAAACATTTCTTTTCATTCAGCAGTTAGGCAACATTGTTGTTGTAGTATCTGTCAAGTTATATTTGGGAATGCATTGATTCCAATGGTGAAAACTGAAATATACACTGGGGTAAACTAGAAAGAATCTTTCTGAAAAACTGCTTTGTGATTTGCACATTCATCTCACAGAGTTACACCTCTCTGTGGATTCAGCAGTTTGGGAACAATGTTTCTGTCCATTCTGCAAAAGGACATTTGGGAACTCACTGAGGCCAATGGCTAAAAAGCAAATATCCCATGTCAAAAACTAGAAGGAGGTTATCTGATAACCCATCCTATGAAGTGTGCATTCTTCTCACTGATTTAAACCTTTCTTTAAATTCAGCAGTTTGGAAACACTCTTTTCTTACAATCTGCGAAGAGATATTCGGTAGCGCATGAGGCCTCCTGTGAATAAGGAAACATCTTCAGATCAACAATAGAAAGAAGCTTTCTGAGAAACTGCTTTGTGATTTGTGCTTTCACCTCACTGTGTTTAATGTTTCTTTGGATTCAGCAGCTTGGTAACACTGTTTTTGTCCAGTCTGCGAATGGATGCTTAGGAGATCTTTGAGGCCAATGGTGAAAAAGTGAATATCCCAGGATAAAAACTAGAAGGAAGTTATCTGACAAACCACCATTTGAGTTGTGCATTCTTCTCGCAGAGCAAAACCTGCCTTTTCATTCTGTAGTATGGAAATACTGTTTTCTTACAATCTGCAAAGAGATATTCAGTAGCGCATCAAGGTTGACAGTGAAAAAGGAAATATTTTCATATAACTTCTAGAAACAATGTTTCTGAGTAACTTTTGTGTGATACTTGTATTCATCTCACAGAGTTAAACCTTTGTTTGGATTCAGTAGGTTTGGAACACTGTTTTTATCCGTTCTTGGAATGGACATTTGGATACTCTTTGAGGCCAATGGCAAAAAGGCAAATATGCCAGAATAAGAAGTACAAGGAATTTATCTGACAAACCGACTTGTATCTGGGCATTCATCTCACAGAGTTAAGCAGTTCTTTTCATTCAGCAGTTTGGAAACAGTGTTTTCTTGGATTCTGCAAAGAGATATTGGGTAACACTTTGAGGCCTACAGAGGAAAAGGAACTCTCTTCTGAGAAAAACTAGAAAGAAACGTTCAGATAAACTTATTTCTGATGTGTGAGTTCATCTCACAGAGTTACACTTTATTCTCATTGAGCAGTTTGGTAACACTGTTTTTGTGGAATCTGCAAAGGGATATTCGGGAGCACATTGAGGCCTATGGTGAAAAAGGAAATATCTTCAGATAAAAACTGAAGAAAAGCTTCCTGAGAAACTGATTTGTGATGTGTGTGTTC
>NW_012122887.1:0-12046 GCF_000951035.1 Colobus angolensis palliatus | reverse complement strand
AACAAAGCAGTTTCTGAGATTCTTCTTAGTTTTCACCTGAAGATATTTCCTTTATTCACCATAGACTTCAACATGCTCCCAAATATCCCTTTGCAGATTCTACAAAAACAATGTTTGCAAACTGCTCAATCAAAAGAAAGATTTAACTCTGTGTGATGAATGCTTACATCAGAAAACTGTTTCTCAGAAAGATTCTTTATCGTTTTAATCAGATGATATGTCTCTTTTCACCATAGTCCTCAATGTACTCCCAAATATACTATCGCATATTCTACAAAACAGAGTTTCCACACAGCTCTATCAAATGAAAGGCTTAACTCTGTGAGATGAATACACACATCAGAAATCAGTTTCTCCAAAAGCATCTTTGTATTTCTTATCTGATGATAATACTCTTTTCACCATAGGCCTCAAAGTCCTCCCAAATAACAATTCACAGCTTCTACAAAGAGAGTGCTTCCAAACTGCTCAATCAAAAGAAAGGTTTAACTCTGTGAGTTGAATTAACACATCACAAAGCAGTTTCTCAGAAAGCTTCTTTCTAGTTTTTATCTGAGGGTATTTCTCTTTTCACCATAGTTCTCAATGAGCTCCTGGATATCCCTTCACAGATACCACAAAAACAGAATTTCTGAACTTCTCACTCAAAAGAAAAGTTTAAGTCTGTGAGATGAAAGCACACAGCACAAAGAAGTTTCTCAAACGGCTTCTTTATAGTTTTTTTTTTTAATCTGGAGATATTTCCTTTTTCACCTCATGCTTCAATGCATTTCAAAATGTCCCTCCAGGGATTCTACAAAATCAGTGTATCCAAACAGCTAGATCAAAAGAAATGTTCAGAACTCATTGCACTCCCAAATATTCCATCACAAATTTTACTAAAACAGGGTTTACAAACTACTCAATTAAAAAAGTCTTAACTCTGTGAGAGAAATGCACACATCACAAAGCAGTTTCTCAGAAAGCCAACTTCTAGTTCTCTTCTGAAGATATTTTCTTTTCACCATAGATCTCAATGTGCTCCCAAATATCCTTTCACAGATTCCGCAAATACAGTGCTTCCAAATTGTTCCTTTAAGAAAGGTTGAACTCTGTGATGCACATTGGTGCCTATGGTGAAAATATAAACATTTACAAATAAAAACAAGAAAGAAGGTTTCTGAGAACCTGTTTTGTGATGTGTGCATTCATGTCACAGAGTTAAATATTTCTTTTGATTGAGCAATTTGGAAACTCTGTTTTGTAGAATCTGTGAAGGGATACTTGGGGGCGATTTAAGGCCTATTGTATAAAAGGAACTATCTTCAGATAGAAACTGGAAAAATCTTCCTGAAAAACAGCTTTGTGATGTATGCATTCGTCAAACAGAGTTAAACTTTTCTTTTGATTGAGCAGTGTGGAAACACTGTTTTTGTAGGATCTTTGAAGGGAAATTTAGGAGCGCATTGAGGCCTATGGTGAAAAGAGAAATATCGTCAGATACAAATTAGAAAGAAGCTTTCTGAGAAACTGTTATGTTATGTCTGCATTCTTCTCACAGAGTGAAAACTTCCTTTGATTGATCAGTTTGGAAACATGGCTTTTGTAGAATCTGTGAAGGAATATTTGGGAGTGTCTTGAGGCCTATGGTGTAAAAGTAAATATCTTCAGTTAAAAACTGGATAAAATCTTCCTGAGGCACTGCTTTGTGATGTAGGCATTCATCTGACAGAGTTAAAACTTTCTTTCAATCGAGTAGTTTGGAAACACAGTTTTTGTAGAGTCTACAAAGGAATATTTGGGAGCATCTAGAGCCCAATAGTGAAAAAGGAAATATCATCAGATAAAAACTGGAAAGAGGATTTCTCAGAATCTGCTTTGTGAGATGGGCACTCAACTCTCAGAGTTATACTTTTCTGTTGATTGAGCAGTTTGGAAACACTGTTTTTGTAGAATCTGGGAAGGGATCTTTCCAAGTGATTTGAAGCCACATAAAACCTAGAAAGAAGCTCTCTGACAATCTGCTTTGTGATGTGTGCATTCATCTCAAATACTTAAAACTTTCTTTTGATTGAGCATTTTGTGAACACTGTTTTTGTAGAATCTGTGAGGGGATATTAAGGAGTGCATTGAGGCCAAGGGTGAAAAGAAAATATTGTCAGATAAAAACTAGGAAGAATCTTCCTCAGAAATTGCTTTGTGATGTGTGTATTCATCTCACAGAGTTAAACCTTTCTTTTTGTTGAACAGTTTAGAAAAAATATTTTTGTAGAATCTGCAAAGGGATGTTTTGAGTGCATTCAGGCCTAGGGTTGAAAAGGAAACGTCTTTGGATAAAAACTAGAAAGAATCTATTTGAGAACCTGCTTTGCAATGTGTGCATTCATCTCACATATTTAAACCTTTGTATGGATTTAACAGTTTGGAAACAATGTTTTTGTAAAATCTACAAAGGCATAGTTGGGAGCACATTGAGGCCTATGGTGAAAAGATAAATATCTACAGATAAAAAGTAGAATGAACTTTTTCTGAGAAACTGTTTGTGATGTGAGTATTCATCTCACAGAGTTATGTCTTTCTTTTGATTGAGCAGTTTGGTAACACTGTTTTTGTAGAATCTGTGAAAGGGATATTTGGGAATGCAGTGAGGCCTATATTGAAAAAGGGAATATCTTCAGATAAAAATTAGAAAGAAGCTATTAGAGAAAGTGCTTTGTAATGTGTGCATTCATCTCACAGTGTTAAACATTTCTTTTGATTGAACATTTTGGAGACTTTTTTTGTATTATCTGTGAAGGGATATTTGTTAGTAAATTGAGGCCTACAGTGAAAATGGAAGTATCTTCAGATGGAAACTAGAACGAAGGATTCTGAGAAACTCCTTCTTGGTGTGTGCATTCATCTCACAGTGTTAAACCTTTCTTTTTATTGAAAATTTTGGAAGCACTGTTCATGTAAAATCTACGAAAATTAATTGGGAGTGAATAGAGGCCTCTGGTGAAAGGAAAAATCTCATTAGATAAAAACTAAAAGGAAGCTTTCTGAGGAACTGCTTTATGTTGTGAGGATTCATCTCACAGAGTTAAACCTTTATTTTGTTTGGGAAATTTGGAAATACTCTTTTTGTAGTATCTGCGAAGGGATATTTGGGAACAAATTATGTCTTTGTTTAAAAGAGAAATATCATCATGTAAAACTAGAACAAAATTTTCTGAGAGACTCCTTTGGGATGAGAGCATTCATCTCACAGAGTTAAACCTTTATTTTATTTGAGCTGTTTGGAAACACTGTTTTTGTCGAATCTGCAAAGGAATATTTGGGAGTGCATTGAGGCCTATGGTGAAAAAGTAATTATCTTCAGATGAAAACAAGAAACAAACTTTCTGAGAATCCATTTTGTAATCTGAGTGCTCTTCTCAAAGAGGTAAACATTTCTTTTGATCGAGTAGTTTGGAAACACTGTTTTCATCCGGTCTGTGATGGGATATTTGGGAGTGCATTGAGGCCTATGGTGAAAAAGGAATTATCTTCAGATAAAATCTAAAAAGAAGCTTTCTGAAAAACTATTTTGTGAAGTGTGCATTCATCTCACAGAGTTAACCTTTCTTTTGATTGAGCAGCTTGGAAACACTGTTTTAGTAGAATCTGTGAAGGGATATTTGGGAGTACTTTGAGTCCTATGGTGAAAAAGGAAATATCTTCAGATAAAAACTAGAAAGAAGCTTTATGAGAAACGCTTTTGTGATGTGTGTATTCATCTCAGAGACTTAAACCTTTCCTTTGATTGAGCAGTTTGGAACACACTTTTTGTAGAATCTGTGAATGGATATTTTGGAGTGCATTGAGGACTACTGTGGAGGAGAAATATCTATGTATAAAAACTAAAGGGAAGCTTTCTAAGAACCTGATTTGTGATGTGTGCAATCATCTCACAGAGTTAAATCATTCTTTTCATTAAGTAGTTGGTGAACACAGATTTTCTGGAATCTGCCATGGGATATTTGGGAATGCATTGAGCTAGCTAAAAACTAAATATCTTCAGATGGAAACTAGAAAGAAGCTTTTTCCAAACATGCTTTATGATTTGTGCATTCAACTCACAGAGTTAACCCTTTCGTTTGTTTCTGTACTTTGGAAACACTGTTTTTGTAGAATCTGCATAGGTATACTTGGCAGAACATTTAGGTCTATGGTGAAAAGACAAATATCATAAGATAAAAACTGAAAATTGCCCCTCTTATAAACTGCCTTTTGATGTGAGCATTCATCTCCCAGAATTAAAACTTCCTTTTGATTGAGTAGTTTGGAAACACCGTTTCTGTAAAATCTGCAAAGGGATATTTGGGAGCAGATTGAGGCCTATGGTGAAAAAGGATATATCTTCAGATGAAAACGAA
Source organism: Colobus angolensis palliatus (assembly GCF_000951035.1). Lineage (NCBI taxonomy): Eukaryota > Metazoa > Chordata > Mammalia > Primates > Cercopithecidae > Colobus > Colobus angolensis. The sequence continues at coordinate 7,670 of NW_012122887.1, read as the reverse complement.
AAAGAAGCTTTCTGAGAAATTGCTTTGTGACGTGTGTATTCAACTCACAGATTTAAAACTTACTTTGGGCAGTTTGGAAATAGTTTTTGTAGAATCTGAAGGAATATTTGGGAATGCTTTGAGGCCTATGTTGAGAAGAGAATTATCTACAGATAAAAATTAGAATGAAGCTTTCTGAGAAACTGCAATGTGATGTGAGCATTCATTTCACAGAATTAAAACTCTCTTTTGATTCAGCAGTTTGAAAACACTGGTTTTGTAATATCTGTCAAGGTATATTTGGGATTGCATTGAGGCTATGGTGAAAAAGGAAATATCTTCTGATAAACACAGAAAGAAACTTTTTGAGAACTTGCTTTGTGATGTGAGCATTCTTCTCACAGAGTTAATCTTTTCTTTTGATTCTGCAGTTTGGAAACACTGTTATTATAGAATCTATGAAGGGATATTTGGGAGTGTTTTGAGACCTCAGATAAAAACTAGAAAGAAGCTTTCTGAGAAACTGCTTTGTGATGTGAGCATTCAACTTAGTTAAACTTTTCTTTTGATTTAGCTGTTTGGAAACACTGTTTTTGTAGAATCTGGAAAGGGATATTTGGGAGTCCATTGACGCCTCTTGTGAAAAGGAAAATATCTACATATAAAAACTAGAAGAAAGCTTTCTGAGAACCTGCTTTGTGATGTGTGCATTCATCTCACGGAGATAAAACTTTTTTTTGATTGAGAAGTTTGTAAACACGGTTTTTCTAGGATCTGCCAAGGGGTATTTTGGAGCACATTGATGTCAACGATCAAAAAGGAAACATCATCAGATAAAAACTAGAAAGAAGCTTTCTGAGAAACTGCTTTGTGATGTGTTCATTCATCTCACAGAGTGAAATATATCTTTAGATTGAGCAGTTTGGAGACACTGCTTTTGTAGAATGTGCGAAGGGATATTTAGGAGCACATTGAGGCCTATGGCGAAAAGAGAAATATTATCAGATGAAAACTAGAAAGAAGCTTTCTGAGAAACTGCTTTGTGATGTGAGAATTCATCTCACAGATGAATTTACCTTTCTTTTTATTGAGCAGTTTGAAAATATTGCTTTTGTAGAATCTGCAAAGGGATATTTCAGAGCACATTGAGGCTTATGGAGAAAAAGGAAATCTCTTCAGATGAAAACTAGGGAAAAGCTTTCTGACAAACTGCTCTGTAATGTGTGCCTTCATCTCACAGTGTTAAACTTTATTTTGAATTAGCAGTTAGGAAACACTGTTTTTGTAGTGTCTGTGAAGGGGTATTTCATAGCACATTGAGGCCTATGGTGAAAATGTAAGTATCTTCTGATGAGAACTAGAAACAAGTTTTCTGAGAAACTGCTTTCTGATATGTGAATTAATGTCAAAGTTAAACCTTCCTTTTGATACAGCAGTTTGGAAACACTATTTTTGTAGAATTTACGAATGGCTATTTGGCAGCACTTTGAGAACTATGGTGGAAATGGAAAATTCTTCAGATAAAAAAGAGAAAGAAGCTTTCTGAGAACATACTTTGTGGTGTGTGCATTCGTCTCACAGAGTGAAACCATTGTTTTGATTTTGTCACTTGGAAACTGTTTTTGTAGTATCTGTGAATTGATATTTGGGAGCTTCAGATACAAATTAGAACGAAACTTTCTGAGAAGCCGCTTTGTCATGTGTTCATTCATCCCACAGGGTTATAAACTTCTTTTAATTGAGCTGTTTGCAAACACTGATATGTAGAATCTGTAAAGGGATATTTGGGATCTCATTGAGGACTATGTTCAAAAAGGAAATATCTTCAAATGATAACTAGAAAGAAGACTTCTGAGAAGCTGCTTTGTGATGTGTACATTGATCTCACAGAGTTAAAACATACTTTTGATTGAGCAGTTTGGAAACACTGTTTTTGTTGAATCCATGAAAGGATAATAGGGACAGCTTCAAGGCCTATGGTGAAAATGGAAATATCTTCAGAAAAGAACAGTAAAAAGTTGTCTGAGAAACTGCTTTCTAATGTGTCCATTCATCACAAAGTGATAATGTTTTTGTAGAATCTGCGAAGGGATATTGGAGAACGCATTAAAGCCTATGGTGAAAAGAGAAATATCTACAGATAAAAACTACAAAGATTTCTGAGAAATTGATTTATGATGTGACCATTCATCTCACAGAGTTAAACCTTTCTATTGATTTAGCAGTTTGCAATCACTTTTGTTGTAGAATCTTCCAAGGGATATTTGGAAGCACATAGAGGCCTATGGTGAAAAGAGAAATATCATCAGATGAAATTAGAAAGAAGCCTTCTGAGAAACTGCTTTGTGATTACTGCATTCATCTCACAAGGTAATACTTCTCTTTTGATTCAGCAGTTTGAAAACACTCTTTTTTCAGCTTCTTCTTCCTAGTTTTAATCTGAAGTAGTTTCCTTTTTCACCCTAGGCCTTAACTTGCCAACAAATGTTCCTTTGCCTATTCTGGAAAAACAGTGTTTCCAGATTGCTGAATGAAAAGAAAATTTTAACTCTGCCAGGTAAATGCACACATTGCAAAGTGTTTTATCAGATAGCTTCCTTCAAGTTTTTATTCTGGGATATTTGCTTCTTCTCCATTGGCCTTAGTGAGCTCCAAAGTGTCCACACACAGCATGGACAAAAACATTGTTTCCGAACTGCTGAATCCGAAAAAATATATAAATCTGTGAGATGAATGCACACATCACAAAGAAGTTTCTCAGAAAATTTCTTTCTAGCTTTTATCTAAAGATGTTTACTTTTTCACCATAGGCCTCAACACTACAAAATACGCCTTCACAGATTCTACAAAAGCATTGTTTCCAAACTGCTGAATGAAAGTGAATATTTATCTCTGCAAGATAAATGCACACATAACAAATGATTTCTCAGATAGCATCCTTCTACTTTTTATCTTGGGATCTTCGCTTTTTTGCCATTGGCCTCATCGAGCTCCTAAATGTCCATTTGGAGAACAGACATAAACAGAGTTTCCAAACTGCTGATTCCAAATAAAGAATTAACTCTGTGAGATGTATGTACATATCACAAAGCAGTTATTCAGAAAGCTTCTTTCTACTTTATAGTTCAAGTTGTTTTCTTTTTCACCATAAACATCAAAGCAATCTCAAATATCCCTTCACAGATTCTACAGAAACAGTGTTTTCAAATTGCTGAATGAGAGGAAAGGTTTAACTCTGTGAGACGAATGCTCATATCACAAAGAAGTTTCTCAGATAGCTTCCTTCTAGTTTTTTTCCACGGGATATTCACTTTTTTGCCTTTGGACTTAGTGAGCTTGCAAGAGTCCATTTGCAGAATGGACAAAAAACAGTGTTTCCAAACTGCTGATTCCAAACAAAAGTTTAGTTCTGTGAGATGAATGGACCCATCACAAACGGCTTCCCAGAAAGTTGCTTTCTGCTTTTTTTTTTCAATATATTTCCTTTTTCTCGTAGGACACAAGGTGCTCCCTAATTTCCCTTCACAGATTTTACAGAAACTGTGTGTTTAAATTGCTGATTTCAAAGAAAGTTTTAACTCTGTGTGGTGAATGCACACATTGGGAAGCTATTCTCAGATAGCTTCCTTCTAGTTTTTATTCTAGGATATTTGTTTTTGCCATAGGCCTCACTGTGCTGCTAAATGTCCATTTGCAGAATGGACATAAACAATATTTCCAAACTGCTGAATCCACAGAAATGTTTAACCCTGTAAGATGAATGGACACACCATAAGGCAGTTTCTTAGAAAGTTTCTTTCCAGTTTTTATCTGAAGATGTTTCCTTTTTCACCATAGGTCTCAATGCACTCCCAAATATCCCCTTGTAGATTCTACAAAAAGAAGGTCTCCAAACAGCTGAATGAAAAGAGAGGTTTAACTCAGGGAGATGAATGCACACATCACAAAGGGGTATCTCAGACAGCTTCCTTGTAGTTTTTGCAATGGTATATTCGCTTTTTCACCTTTGGCCTCAATGAGTTCCCAAATGTCCATTTTCAGAATGGACAAAAACAGTTTTTCAAACTGCTGAATCCAAAGAAATGTTTAAATATATGAGGTGAATGCACACATCACAAAGCAGTTTCTCAGATAGTCTCCTTCTAGTTTTATCCTGAGATATTCACTTTTTCACCATTGGACTCAAAGAACTCCCAAATGTCCATTGGCAGAATGGACAAAAAGAGGGTTTCCAAACTGCTGAGTCAAAAGAAATTTTTACCTCTGTGAGATGAATGCACACAACTCAAAGCAATTTCTCAGAAAGATTCTTTCTAGTTTTTATCTGAGGATGTTTCTTTTTTCACCATAGGCCTCAATGTACTCCCAAATATCCCTTTGTAGATTCTACAGAAACAAGATTTCCAAACTGATGAATGAAAAGAAAAGTTTAATTCAGGGAGATGAATGAACACATCACAAAGGGGTATCTCAGAAAGCTTCCTTGTAGTTTTTGCAATGGGATATTCGCTTTTTCACCTTTGGCCTCAATGAGCTCCCAAATGTCCATTTTCAGAATGGACAAAAACCGTTTTTCAAACTGCTGAATCCAAAGAAATGCTTAAATATGTGAGGTGAATGCACACATCACAAAGCAGTTTCTCAGATAGTCTCCTTCTAGTTTTATCCTGAGATATTCACTTTTTCACCACTGGACTCAAAGAGCTCCCAAATGTCCATTGGCAGAATGGACAAAAACAGGGTTTCCAAACTGCTGAATTGAAAGAAATGTTTACCTCTGTGAGATGAATGCACACATCTCAAAGCAGTTCCTCAGAAAGATTCTTTCTAGTTTTTATCTGAGGATGTTTTCTTTTTCATTGTAAGGCTCAAACACTTCCAAATATCTCTTCACAGTTTTTGCAAACACAGTGTTTCCAATCTGCTATATGAAAAGAAAGTTTTCACTCTGTGAGATGAATTCACACATCACAAAACGGTATCTCAGAGAGTTTCCTTCCAGTTCTTATCTTGGGATATACCCTTTGTCACCATTGTCCTCAATGAGTTCACAAATGTCCATTCACAGAAAGGACAAAAACAGTGTTTCAAACAGCTGAATCAAAAGAAAGTTTTAAATTTCTCAGATGTATGCACCCATCACAAAGCAGTTTCTCATATTGCATCTTTCTATTTACCATCTGAAGGTATTTCGTTTTTCACCATAGGCTTCAATGCGCTCCCAAATATCCCTTCCCAGATTCTACAAAAACAGCTTTTCCAAACTGATAAATGTAAGGAAAGCTTTAACTCTGCATGGTGAATATATACAACACAAATCTGTTTCTCAGATAGGTTCCTTCTAGTTTTTTTTCATGTGATATTTCCTTTTTCATCTTTAGCCTCAATGAGCTCCCAAATGTCTATTCAAAGAACTGAGGAAGAAAGGGTTTCCCAATTGCTAAATAAAAACAAAGGCTTAATTCTGCAAGATGAATACACCCATCACAAAGATGTTTCTCACAATGATACATTCTCGTTTTTATCATGGGATATGCGCATTTTTACCATTGGCCTCAATGAGCTCCCATTGTCCATTCACAGAATAGACAACAACAGTGTTTCTGAACTACTGAATGCAAAGATAGGTTTAACTAACTGAGATGAATGTACACATTACAAAGCAAATATTCCCTTTGCAGATTCCATGAAAACAGTGTTAGAAAACTGCTTCTTTAAAACAACTGTGGAAATCTGTGAGATGAATTAACACATCACAAAGCAGTTTCTCAGAATGCTTCTTTTTACTTTTTGTCTGAGGATATTTCCTTTGCAAACATAGGCTTCAATGCATTCCCAAATATCCTATTGCAGATTCCATGAAAATGGTGTTAGCAAAGTGCTCCAAGAACAGAATCATGTAACTCTGTGAGATGAATTCACACATCTCAAAGACGTTTCTCAGAAGACTTCTTTCTGGTTTTTATCTGAGGATATTTCCTTTTTCACCCTATGCTTCAATCTGCTCTGAAATAACCCATTACAGATTCCAAGAAAGTAGTGTTAGCAAACTGCTCAATGAAAAGAATGGTTTAACTCTGTAAGACGAATTCACACATCACAAAGCAGTTTGTCAGAATGCTTCTATCTAGTTTTTATCTGAGGATATTTACTTTTTCACCATAGGTTTCAATGAGATCCAAAATATCCCTTGTCAGATTCTCCAAAAACACTGCTACCAAATTGATGCACCAAACGAATGGTGCAACTCTGTGAGATGAATTCACAAATCGCAAAGCAGTTTTTCAGAATGCTTCTCTCTAGTGTTTTTCTGAGGATATTTTCTTTGTCATCATAAGCTTTGATGTGTTCTGAAGTATTCCATTGCATATTCCAAGAAAACAGTGTCAGCAAACTGCTCCATGAAAAGAAAGGTGTAACTCTGTGAGATGAATTCACACATCACAAAGAACTTTCTCAGAAAGGTTCTTTCTGGTTTTTATCTTAGGATATTTCCTTTGTCACCACAGGCTTCAAGGTGATCCAAAATATTTCTTCTCAGATTCGCCATAAGTTGTGCTACCAAACTGCTCCATGAACAGAATCATGTAATGCTGTGAGATGAATTAATACATCAGAGCATTGTCTCAGATTGCTTCTCTCGAGTTTCTATATGAGGCTATTTCCTTTTCTACCATAGGCTTCAATGTGCTCCCAAATATTCCTTCTCAGACACAACAAAAACAGTGATGTCAAAGTGTTCCCTGAAAAGAAATGTTTAGCTCTATGAGATGAATGCACACATCACAAAGGAGCTTCTCAGAAAGCTTGTCTCCAGTAGCGGCCTGAAGAATTTTCTTTTTTCACCTTATGCCTCTATCTGCTCCCAAAAATTTCTCTGTAGATTACACAAAAATATTGCTACCACACTGCACAATGAATAGAAAGTTTTAACTTGGTGAGATAAATTCACAGTTCACAAAGCAGTTACTCAGGAAGTTTATTTCTAGTTTTTATCTGAGGATATTTCCTTTTCCACTGCAGGCTTCAATGTGCTCCAAATATCCTTTCTAAGACACCACAAAAACAGTGATGCCAAAGTGCTCCCTAAAGAGAAAAGTTTGTCTCTATCAGATGAATGCACACATCACAAAGGAATTTTTCAGAAAGCTTCTCTCCAGATTTTACCTGAAGATATTTCCTCTTTTGCCATTGGACTCTATGGGTTCCTGAGTATCCCTTTGCAGATTCCACAAATACAGTTATACCAAAATGCTCAATGAAAAGAAAGGTGTAACTCTGTGAGATGAATTCACTCATCACAAAGCAGTTTCTCAGAGAGCTTCTTGCTAGTTTAAATCTGAGGATATTTCCTTTTTCACCATAGTTTTCAATGTGCTCCCAAATATCTCCTGTCAGATACCACAAAAAGAGTAATGCCAGGGGGGCGGAGCAAGATGGCCAAATAGGAACAGCTCCAGTCTCCAAATCCCAGCGCGAAGGACACAGAAGACCGGTGATTTCTGCATTTTGAACTGAGGTACTGGGGTCATCACACTAGTGAGTGCCGGACAATCGGTGCTGGTCAGCTGTTGCAGCCGGACCAGCAAGAGATGAAGCAGGGCGAGGCATCGCCTCACCTGGGAAGCGCAAGGGGGAAGGGAATCCCTTTTCCTAACCAGGGGAACTGAGACACACAACACCTGGAAAAT
>NW_012122886.1:0-2231 GCF_000951035.1 Colobus angolensis palliatus | reverse complement strand
TTTTTAGAGTAGCTCAAAGATGGTTCAAAGATGCTATAGGCTGCCTAGAGAGGTGGTGGGTTTTTCATCTCTAGAAGGTGTTAAGTCTCAGCTGAATAACAACTTGGCTGAGATATATTTGGGCTCTAGATAGCCTTTAACCTTCCTTCTTATCTTGAGATTCCACAATTCTGAGTACATCTGTGACAATAAACAGACAATAAGTAATGCAATCCTGTTTAAAATACGCATTGGTCTAATAATACTATTTGCTATTCATGAGCAATGATCTACTCCATTATTAATTAGTATAAATGACTGTACTATGAAATTAGAAATTACATCATAGGTTCTGTTTTCCATCTCTCTTTTTCAGTGACTGTCTTACACTGTCCAAGATCTCTATCTCTTACAGGTTGTGATTCTACAAACTAAACTTTATAGAAACCTGGTCTCTGTGATCTGGTTTATAGATTTAAACAACGTTTCCCTCCATTTGGGGGTTATAAAAATGCCCCTCCATTTCTAAATCCAGAACAACTTAAGTCATTAGTGACTTCCAGTTTTTTTCTGCTGTTTAAGATCATTTAGGAAAGATTTCCTTTACTTTCTCTTTAATAACACTTTTCATAAAGTGTAGACATGTAAGGAATATGAAATAGGAAACTTTCTAGCATCTATTTATAACATGTATTATATATACATGCATTTATGTGCATTTATGTGTATAATCCACTTGTATGGAGCATAATTCAGATTTTGCAGACGCTGAATTAATTGCACTAGCTACCATTTTGAGCACTTATGATGTGGATATGAGGTTCGGAGTTTAATCCCCTTTGAAAAATAAAGACAGGCACTACATAGCACAAATTTATCATCTGCCAAATAATTAAAAATGTACTGAAAATCACATTTATTGTGAATGTGAAAAAAACATATATTGGTGAATGGCAAATGTTTGCTACATATCTCTTGTGCCAGATTGTACATTATAGCATTTAATAAACCAGGTCTGCTTATTGTCTCATCATGGCTTCTTTCCAATTTTTTTCCACCTCTCTCTTAGTACACAGCTTGGTGCACCTAAATAGAAGTCTGTGAAAATAAAGTCTATTGTATATGTATCTACACACATAAAACATGGCTTAAGCTTTGAACATGTGTCATCCCTTCAAATATTGACACCAATAGATGTAAATTCTTAGAAATTGAATTTTGTTTTAATTCATTTTCTAAGACAACAAGACTCAATTTTTAGGTTTTAAGATTTAACACTTTGCTGAGAACTGCTACATAAACAACAACTAGAGAGGAAATATGTTTTGGTAAACATTTAAAATATTTAAGCTTCATTATCTTCCAGATTAAATGAACCTAATTTGTAACCCACAATTAGCAAATAGGCTATGCTGAAAGATACCCAATGTGCTTTTGTTTTGTTTTGTTTTGTTTTTTTTTTTTGAGACAGAGTCTCGCTCTGTCGCGGAGTCTGCTCACTGCAAGCTCCGCCTCCCGGGTTTACACCATTCTCCTGCCTCAGCCTCCCGAGTAGCTGTGACTACAGGCACTCGTCACCATGACCGGCTAATTTTTTGTGTTTTTTAATAGAGACGGAGTTTCACCATGTTAACCAGGATGGTCTCGATCTCCTGACCTTGTGATCCGCCCACCTCGGCCTCCTGAAGTACTGGGATTACAGGCGTGAGCCACCGTGCCTGGCAAGATGTCCTATTTTTTTAAACTGTCGTTAACATTTTATTAAATGCAAATATTTTTATTAAATGCAATAATTACATTTAATTAATATTGTTAATGATTACAGTGGCCAATATTTTTAATTTTTAATTGAATGGTTAATATCGTGAGTCAGAGTTCTTGCACTGAATTTACTAGCTGGATGTCTCAAGGAATTCGGTCTCTATAAAACTCAATTTCTTCATCAATGAAAATACTCTTAGCAGGAATATCTAGCAGAAGACAAGGAAGAACCCTAAAGAGGAGAAAGACCTGCCTATCAGGGTAACACAAGGGAGCTGGGGCTTCTTCTGTGAGCTCATTAGCCCAGAGATGGAGTGGGCACCAAGGGAAGAGACCCTACAGTGGACCGTTGGACAAATCTCTGGGCTTTGTCTTTAACTCTTGAGTTTATTGGCGAGGGACTGGGAACTCTGCTGCCTTCAAGTCTGTGGATTTTACTTGCTAGCTATAAATTATTAGCTTTTTATTAAACTTCAAGGAGTCTAACCCTT
>NW_012122885.1:0-3162 GCF_000951035.1 Colobus angolensis palliatus | reverse complement strand
TTTGAGATGGAGTCTCCCTCTGTCGCCCAGGCTGGAGTGCAGTGGTGTGATCTCAGCTCACTGCATCCTCCGTCTCACAGGTTCAAGCAATTCTCCTGCCTCAGCCTCCCAAGTAGCTGGGATTACATGCACCCGCTGCCACGCCCAGCTAATTTTTGTATTTTTAGTAGAGACAGGGTTTCACCATGTTGGCCAGGCTGGTCTCAAACTCCCAACCTCAAGTGATCTGCCCGTCTCGGCCTCCCAAAGTACTGGAATTACAGGCGTGAGCCACCATGCCCAGCCCTGTCCCCTTTTTTTAAAGGAATCTTGCCCAACATTTATCTATTTTATCTGGCCCTTCCCTGGCTTGTTATTTATTTTATTTTATTTTTTATTTATATATTTATTTATCTAGACAGAATCTCACTCTGTTGCCCAGGCTGGAGTGCAGTGGCACGATCTCGGCTTACTGCAACCTCCTCCTCCTAGGTTCAAGTGATCCTTCCGCCTCAGCTTCCCAAAGAGCTGGGATTACAAGCATGTGCCACTATGCCCAGATAATTTTTCTGTATTTTTAGTAGAGACAGGGTTTCACCATGTTGGCCAGGCTGGTCTTGAACTCCTGACTTCAAGTGATCCACCTGCCTCGGCCTCCCAAAGTGCTGGGACTACAGGCGTGAGCCACCACACCTCGTCTGGCCTTGGTTTGTTGATCATCGCTATTGTATGTTGGTTTTCTGCTTCATTAATTTTTACCTTTATATTTATTATCTCTTTCCTTACGCTTTCTTTGAGTTCATTCTGTTGGGAGTTTTTTTCTTCTTACAGTGAAGCCTAGCTTATTAATTTTCAGTCTTTTTTCTTTTCTAATGAAAGCAGCTAAAGCTATAAATTTCCCTGTAATTACTATTTTTCCTGTATCCATAAGTCCTGATATGCATAATTTTTATCATTGTTTCTGTACAACTTTTTATTTCTTTCATGATTTCTTACTTGACTTATAAGTTATTTAGAAGTGTACTTTCTAATTTCCAAAACCTAGGGGATATGTCACTTACCTTTCTTTTATGCACTTCTAATTTGGTTGCTTAAGTTAAATCTATGCTTGCAGGTCATAAAATGTAGTTTATGTACATCAGATTCTTGAAATTTGTTGAGGCTGGTTTTATGGCCTTTTATATGGTCAATTTTTTAAAATATTCCAAGTGCACTTGAAAAGAATGTCTGTTCCTTGATTGTTGAATGCAGGGTAATTTATATCACTAAATTCACTAAATTAAGCTAGTGAATTGTGTTATTCAAATCTTTCTTGACTCATCAATAATTGGGAGCATTGTGTTGAAATAACCCACTATGTTTGTGGATCAGTCAATTTCCTTCCATAATTCTATAAATTTTTATTTTATATATTTGGATGCTATTTTAGTCAGTACTTCAGAACTATTTAGAACACAACTTTAGAACTATTACATCTCCCTGATAAATAAAACCTTTTATCATTATATAAAGTCCTTATTTATCTCTTACAGTCTATTTTGTCTAATGATAATATAGTTACACCAACTTTCTTTTAACTATTAGGTTGGCACAAAAGTCATGGCAAAAACCACAATTCCTTTTTTACCAACTTAATAGTATTGCCTCTATATCTTTTTTTCATCATTTTACTTTCATCTTTCCTGTGTCCTTTTATTTTAGGTGTGTCTTATATATTTTTTAATTTAGGTCTAAGAATGTGTCTTTTGCCGGGCACGGTGGCTCAAGCCTGTAATCCCAGCACTTTGGGAGGCCAAGACGGGCGGATCACGAGGTCAGGAGATCGAGAGCATCCTGGCTAACACGGTGAAACCCCGTCTCTACTAAAAAATACAAAAAACTAGCCGGGCGAGGTGGCGGGCACCTGTAGTCCCAGCTACTCGGGAGGCTGAGGCAGGAGAATGGCGTGAACCCAGGAGGCGGAGCTTGCAGTGAGCTGAGATCCAGCCACTGCAAACCAGGCTGGGCGACAGAGCGAGACTCCGTCTCAAAAAAAAAAAAAAAGAATGTGTCTTTTAGTTTATTGTTTAGTCCATTTATACTTATTGTGATTACTGATATATTTAGATTTTCACCCTACTAATTTTTGGCTTTCCATTTGTTTTCCTTTTTTAAACTTATTTTTTTCCTTTTTCTTCTACATTTTATTTTTGTTTTTTATTCTATTTTACTTTTTACTGGTATGGAAGTTACACATTTTCTGTTTTTAGTGATTACCCTTGAAATTGTACCATGCACATTTAACAACGTCTAAAGTGAACAAATAGCTGAACCTTCTCTTAGAAGAATACAAAGAACTTAGAACAGTCTAACTCTCCCCACCAACCTCGGGCCTCCTTCACCCATCTATAAATATTGCCCAGTATTTGTGTGTGTCCTTTTTTAACCCCACAAATTATAGACCATCATCACCTTTCATTAGAAGTTTTTTGCAGACAATTTTTGGAATTATTTACATACTTAATAGTTTATTTGCTCATCATTCTTTCTTGCATTGAAATGGTAAGTTATACATTTTTAGAAATGTTTCCCTTTTTCTGTGATCATTTTCCTTCCTCCTAAAGTATATCTTCCAGAAATTATTTTAGTTAAGGTCTGTTAGTGGTAAAATCTCTCAGTTTTATTCTGAAATGTCCCTATTTCACCTTCATGTTTCTATTTTACATACATTTTTGAAAGACAGTTCTGCTGGGCACACAATTCTGGGTTAACTTTCTCTTAATACTTTGAAGATGTTTTTCTATCTTCTAAATTCACTGTTCCTGCCACTGTATAGTTTTTGTTTCTTTGTAAACAAGGTTTCTTTTCTCTTTGGCTACTTTTAAGATCTTTGCTTTTGGACCTCTGTGGTTTCCCTACACCATTTCCAGATGTGGGTTTCTTTTTTTTTTTGAAACAGAGTCTCACCCTGTCACCAGCTGGAGTGCAGTGGCATGATCTCAGCTCACGGCAACTTCCAACTCCCTGATTCAAGTGAGTCTCCTGCATCAGCCTCCCAAGTAGCTGGGATTATAGGTGTGCGCCACCACACCCAGCTAATTTTTGTATTTTTAGTAGAGACAGGGTTTTACCATGTTGCCCAGGATGGTCTCAATCTCCTGATTGATTTGCTTGCTGTGGCCTCCCAAAGTGCTGGGATTACAG
>NW_012122884.1:0-1042 GCF_000951035.1 Colobus angolensis palliatus | reverse complement strand
AGCTGGGACCACAGGCGCTGCCACCACTCCCGGCTAATTTTTCGTATTTTTAGTAGAGACAGGATTTCACTGTGTTAGCCAGGACAGTCTCCATCTCCTGACCTCGTGATCCGCCTGCCTGGGCCTCCCAAAGTGCTGGGATTACAAGCATGAGTCACTGCGCCCAGCCGAGTCCAGGGCTTTTATGCTGTGGTGTGGCGACAGGACACCCCCTGCTAAGAGTGGGAAGGAGACACAAATGCTGGTGGCTTCTGGGGTGTTGAGAGGGTTCCAGTGTTCTCGGGGCCCATTTCATAGAAGCAATAGCTATTGAAGAAAAGGGAAGAATACAGTTCTTAACCCCTTCCTTATGCCTCACAAATTCAGCTTGATTTAAAAGCCTACGAGGACCATAATTTTGAAACAAAAAGCTCATTAGGAATATGGTGTCTGGAATTTGCTGTACAATTGCAGGAGTTGGGAGTTGTGGGAGTGGGGGACAGGATTTCAGAGGTTGGTGGTCCTTAGTTATGGGTGGTAGACACATGACATTTCATGATATCATGCTGTCTACTTTGTGATGGTTCGAAATTCTCCATAATAATAAAGTTTAAAAAGAAAGGCCTATTAGGTTTTTACATAGCAAGATCTCAGGGTTTTGAAATTGCAGCAGGCAGGCGTGGAGAAAGTGGGCAGAGAAGGATTCCTGTTCTGTGTTTGTTTTTCTCCTTTTATCTGTCATTTTCAAAACGCTGCTGTGTTTCCTCTGATAATTTATCTTATTTACTTATTAGCTTTTAATTTTGTGAAAAGGTAACACATACAACATAGAGAAGGATAAAAACTCTAGCCCAGGACTGCCAGCAGAAATGTAACAGGAACCACATATGGAACTTTAAATTTTCTAGTAGGCACATTTTAAAAAGTAAAAAGAAACATAAGAAATTAATTTTAATAAGATAGTTTATTTAATCCATTATGTAAAATATTGTAATTTCAACATACAACTAATATTAAAAATTATTGAGATACTTTACATTCCTTTTTCTCTTTTTTTTTTTTT
>NW_012122883.1:0-1008 GCF_000951035.1 Colobus angolensis palliatus | reverse complement strand
GGGACATTTTAAAATTTATTCAACCAATATGTTCCAGGTTGTGTGTGGAGATTCTACAATGAAGACAGACACACTTCCTACTCTTGCACAACTTACTATTTAGTGAGGGTGGTAAACATATAAAAGGGATGAGTACAGGGGCATGGAGTGGGCACCTTGTCCAGCCCTGAGGATCAAGAAAGGTTTCTAGGCATAGGAAAAAGCATGTGCATGGGCTTGAAGGCCAGGTCTATTAGGGGGAGTAAAAGTAATTCAGTGCAGTTGAAGCACAATGCCAAAGGAAGATACACCATTGACTTTGCTCTTAATAGGCCCTTTGTTCGCAGGGGCTTAACTAAGAAAAAGATATTGGTGATGAAGACCTGAAGTAATAAGCTGACTGAAGTTACATGTGTTCATAGAACTAAATGGCCCCAAGCTTTGCAACAGAGGGTTACTGTAATAATGTGTGACCCAGAAAACTCATTCTTTGAGCAGTTTGTGGGTCTAGGAAAAGAGGAGTGGCAAGTGGTTAGGTTGCTAAACCTCGGCTTTCTCACTTTCTTCCTTTCTTTTAAAAAATCTATTAGAATGTCAGCTCTTTGTTTACAATAATATTTTATCAGTATAGAGCAGCTTATGTGTACATGCCTGACCACTGAGTTTTCTCCTTGAAGCCATACACAAGGAATGCCAAACATCAAAATCAGATTGTTGGTGGGGTCCAGTGGCTCAAGCCTTTAATCCCACCACTTTGGGAGATTAAGGCAGGAGGATCACTTGAAGCCAGGAGTTCAAGGCCAGCCTGGGTAACACAGTAAGGCCCCCCCTCTATAAATTAAAAAAATTTAAAAAAGATTGTTTTGGATTGCTAAGAATAGAAGTGACACTAATATGAACCGATATGTTCAGCGGCATTAGGTTCATGTTACCTTTTTAACAAAATCCTGATACACACACACAATCTTACATATTATATATAGTCTTTCTGAAATTTTTTTTTTTTTTTTTTTTTTTTTGAGACGGAGT
>NW_012122882.1:0-1863 GCF_000951035.1 Colobus angolensis palliatus | reverse complement strand
AACAATTATGGGTTTTCCACCCTGCTGGAGGAACCCATTTGAAAAAAGTCGGAGGCTTTTGTTCCTTCAGGCATCTTCCTCACCCTGCACTAAAGACGTTTTTTTTTCCTCTTTTCTCCACCATGTCAGGAGTTAACACACAGCCCTGTGAATACAGGGAGCTTTTCTATATGAGAGGTTTTTTTTTTTTCCTTTTGAAAGGCATCTTGCAAAGCCAGGACCCCAATTCACAGTACTGCCTTTTCTCTCCCTTGTTTCAGGAGGGCCACCTGGGACTTAATGAGTCCATGAACCCTTCTGAGGTACATTTTTGTCCCAAACTCAATTCCAAGATTTAGATTGAAGCCCTAGCAAGGAAAACTGGATCCAGAGGCAGATGACAATGGAAGTCAAAAGGCACAGTGCAGGTGAGCATGACTGATTCCTGCCAATTAGCCACCTCATCCCATTTCATGGACAGAGAATATGCTAGCATCCATGGCATAGGCAAGATGTAGGGAACTCAAAGATTACCAACAGCAGGGACAATAGTCAGCATATGGGTAAATGTGGATAATTCCCACCCCTATGCCTCTCTGTTAACATGGGTGAAAGCCACAATTGCACCCACAGGTGGAACCCTGCCCAGGTCGCTGGGACTCAGGGATATAAGAACAGAAGAAAGAAATGGGGACACTTCTTCTTTCTCTCCATCACATACCCAGGTATTGGCTGGGAAGAGAAAGAAACTAGGGACGCCTTGTTCTTTTCCCCTCTTTCTGGATGGGTAACCAATCATCTTCAGTCTGTATTTCACTTGAATGCCTCCTGAATCACTGTGATTCCTTTGTGGGGCAGGGGGGAAGCCTTATTTCTCCTTTGTCCTCATCTGTCCTCTCTTCGCAGATGGGTAATTGTATCCTGTACCATGGGACACTACCCTTGGATGCATCCCCCAAACTGAGAAAAGTTAATTTCCCCAAATCTTAAACTGCTTGGCTTAAAACTGAACTCAGGGGAAGGGAATCCAGAAGCGTGACATGCTGGCAAAAGAGTAAAAGTTCTTACCAGTCAGACATCTGGCCTCCCTCTCCCTGAACACACCTGTTGAATGAATGATAAAATCACTGTTTATATCCTATGTAAAGTTTTTATTAATGGGAGACATTTCTGAGGCTAGTCTTGAGCTGTAGCCAATCTGGTGCGCTTAGTGGGTCTTTCTGTATGGTTATGTCACAAAGAAGGGTACCTTAGGATGGAATGGAGGCCTAGTACCCTATAAGACCACTGTTCAAGCCAGCTTGGCAAACTGGTCGGTAACAAACTTTGCTGCAGGTCTCCATCTTGTTTTATGTCCTTGGAAGTTTGATTATGGCAGTACTTTCTTTTGATCTCCACTTTCTTTTACAATGGTGGCCCAGGTTCAATCCCGGCTTAGGGAATGATTGCTTTCTGGTTAATAACTGTGCGACTTTTGCCATTCGCTGATTCCCTTCCTGTCTATGAACAACTTCTAGCTTCCTTTTTAAAACATTCCTTTCTCTGAGCTACTTTTACAAATTCTAGATTTTGTAAAAACTACTTATCACCTTTTAAAAATATCTTGTATACTCATAGTTAACTCGTAACTTTAGTTGAGACTTGTTGGTTTCACCTGTGACATTACTTCTGGTAAAGTTCAAAAGCCAGAAACATTGGCCAGTTGACATAACTAAAGTCAGGTAACAAGTGGTTTAAAAGGATTTTCTTAAAAAGTGATCAGCTTAATTAAAGTGAATATCCAAGCTATTGGTATATTTAAAAGACCTTTATGTTTTTCTCTTCCTGGATCTTGTTTTTGTGGAAAACGTTTTTTTCTCTGTCTACTGAATTACTTTTCTCCAT
>NW_012122881.1:0-1186 GCF_000951035.1 Colobus angolensis palliatus | reverse complement strand
TATAGATCAATCAGAAAATGTACACAGTGTGGAACATATTTAGGACTCCATTCGTCCTTCCAAAAGAGATGCCAAAAATACCAGCCCACAGGGGAAAAAAGGAGGATGATGAATACGGGGGAAAGAAAGGGTTAACCAAACCCTTTTCCTTGTTGCAAGATAATTTCACCTTTGTTAATTGCAGAGCATAACTTCCCTGGAAACCTGATGAAGGTGGGATGTTAACTATGTTACCAGGCAACTCTGCTTATGGTAAAAATGACCCCTGATTGGTAAGTTGCATTTGAACTGGGAGGAACTAAAAATAAGTTATAAATATCTGAAAAAGAAGCCATACTTTGGGTTTTCCCAGATGCAGTGACATTTGTACCTGACATGTCCCTGGGTCCTTGAAGCTAAGCCTAGGGAATTGTTACAATGGATATGGCTGCTGGGAGAATAAGGCTTCGAAGCCAGGGTGGCTCCCATAGCCACCCATTGCGTATCTCATCCCTTTGCACTTGAACTAGATCCTGGGAGGGAGGGGGCAACAAAGAGAATAGCTCCTGGCCACCTTCGTGGACCACTGCAGAGACTGTTCCAAGAATTACTCGTGCAGAAGAGAACAGCTCACGTGCCTTGCTGGCAGGCTGTCAGGCTGTGTCCCAAATCTTTCGAGGACACTGGTGCCAAGTGTCCCCTGTGTTCATCTTGTGAGTCTGAATGTTTCATTGGTCCTTAAAAACTCCCTGTGGGAATTGCAGTGAGAAAGAAGGGAACTGATACAGGAGAGAAAAGAGACAGTCCCAGTGGGAACAAGCGCTACACCGATCCTGAACTGAAAAGCTCCTTAGACTGTATAATTTATAAAGGCACTAAAACCTAGTATAGGGTCCATACTCACTGTTCTACAGAGGGCCCAGTTGACCTAAACAGTGCCTGGAGGAAGAAATGAGGGAGGGGAAGACTTACTTGCTCTCCCATAGACCTAACCACCAACCTGAGATGCAAGTGTGATTATGTGAAGAAACCATGACTCAGAGAGGCTAAGTGACAGGTCCAAAGTCATACAGCTTATAAGTGTCAGGATATGAACCCAGGCACTTCCATCAAACTCAAAGGCACATCTGGATCCAACATCTGGGTTTGCATAAAAATGAGCATGAGAGTGGGCGTGGGAGACCTTCCTTTTTTTTTTTTTTTTTTT
>NW_012122880.1:0-1677 GCF_000951035.1 Colobus angolensis palliatus | reverse complement strand
CCCAGCCCTAATTTTTGTAGTTTTAGTAGAGATGGGGTTTCACCATAGGCTGGTCTCGAATGCTCATCCTTAGATGATCCGCTCACCTCGGCCTCTCAAAGTGCTGGGGTTACAGGTGTGAGCCACCTTGCCCAGCCAAGAATGTTACATAAATGGACTTAGACAGTGTGTAACTTTTTGAAGTTGGCTTTTACAACTCAGCATTGTTCTCTGGACATTCATCCAGGTTATTGTATGTATTAATAACTTGTTTCTCTTTTAATTGCTGAGTAATATTTTATGGTATAGATAAGCTTATCCAACAGGTGGCCTGCAGGCTGCATGTGGCCCAGGAAGGATTTGAATGCGGCCTAACACAAATTTGTAAACTTTCTTAAAACATTATGAGTTTTTTTTTGCAATTTTAAAAACCTCATCAGCCATTGTTAGTGTTAGTGTGTTTTATGTGCGGCCCAAGACAATTCTTCTTCTTCTAATGTGGCCCAAGGAGGCCAAAAGATTGGACACCCTTGGTATAGATGTGACACAGTTAAAAAAATGATCTTATTGGTTATTGTGAAGAAAGCTGCTATGCATATTCATGTACAGGTTTTTGTGTGAATATAAATTATCATTTCTCTGTGACAAATGCCCAGGACTGCATTTTCTGGGTTGTATGGTGCATGTTTAGCTTTTTAAGAAATTGCCAAACTGTATTTCAGTGTCTGTACTACTTTACATTCTCACCAGCAATGTATCTGTGATCGGTTTCTCCACACTCTACTAGATGTTGTTTCTATTTTCATTTTAGCAATTCTGATAGGCATGTAGTAATACTTAATTTTGGTTTTAATTTACATTTCCCTAATGACCGATGACATTGAAAATAATTTCATTTATTTAAGATCCGTAAAATGTCTCTTCATGTGTTTTGCCTATTTTCTAATTAAATTGTTTTTTTTTTCTTTTTTTTTTTTTTTTGAGATGGAGTCTCCCTCTGTAGCCCAGGCTGGAGTGCAGTGGCGTGATCTCGGCTCATTGCAACCTCCGCTTCCCTGGTTCAAGTGATTCTCCTGCCTCAGCCTCGTGAGTAGCTGGTACTATAGGCACGCGACACCACGCCCGGCTAATTTTTGTGTTTTCAGTAGAGATGGGGTTTCACCGTGATAGCCAGGATGGTCTCAATCTCCTGACCTCATAATCCGTCCACCTTGGCCTCCCAAAGTGCTGGGATTACAGGTGTGAGCCACCGTGCCGGCTGCATCATTTTACATTCTTTTTTATCTTTTTTTTTTTTTTGAGACAGCGTTTCTATTGGCCAGGCTGGAGTGCAATGGCGCGATCTCAGCTCACTGCAACCTCCACCTCCTGGGTTCAAGTGATTCTCCTGCCTCAGCCTCCCGAGTAGCTGGGATTACAGGCATGTGCCACCACACCCGGCTAATTTTGTATTTTTAGTAGAGACAGGGTTTCTCCATGTTGGTCAGGCTGGACTTGAACTCCTGACCTCAGGTGATCCGCCCACCTCGGCCTCCAAAGTGCTGGGATTACAGGCATGAGCCACCACGCCCTGCCTGAGGCTATTTTTAAATTTGTTTCAAGTGTGTTTTTAATTGGTCAGTGAGGCATTTTTATCATGGCTGCTTTAATCTTTGTCAGACAGTTCTAACATCTCTCTGTATCTCAACGTGGGCATCT
>NW_012122879.1:0-1779 GCF_000951035.1 Colobus angolensis palliatus | reverse complement strand
TTTTTTTTTTTTTTTAATTACAGCAGCATGTTATCCTTTGCTATATTTGAAAAAACAAGGGATGCTTTCTTATCTCAATGTATGCTCCTCTCTACTTCCAGTGGCTTATACTTGTAATCCATTGTAAAAATGCAAGTACTCCAGGGAGATTTACTACAAAAGTGAAATAATTTATGTAATTATTTTCTTTGAAAGGAGAGGATATATAAAGCATTAAAAAGCTGGGTGAAAGCAGTTATATTAAAAACCTAAGGAAATGCTCAGAAAGTGTTAGAAAAAGACCCACTGCCATCAACTGACTGAACAAGACCAGGGCCAGATGGTATGCTCATATTCTTATTTCAGGTAGGATAGAACTAGAATTTGCATTATTAAATAAAAGCAAGTCTGGACTTAGATAAGAAATGACTGTTTAGAAGTCTATCACAATAGGAAGAATGCTCTGAGCTCAGATCTTCTATTGTCTCCAAATTAAACAGAAAATAGCCTTTTTAAAAAGTGGAGGAAGGAGGGGATAAGTGAAGATCAACAGAAACGGTTAAGGGAAAGTTGGACAACCAAGAGGAAATGATCAGTGGGAAATGGCAGGAAAAGCATCCCTCTGTGGGAAGCTGAGTCCCAGGAGAAGCTGACCAAGAGGGCATGTTCCACTTTGCAGTGCCTGCTCATGCTTGGGGGCAGGCAGAAATCAGCCACCTGTGGGGAGGAGAGAAGCCTTCTGAAGCATACTCAAGGCATGAGCAGTGGTGAATCCTTAGTCAATGCTATTGCATTATTTTAACAAATGATTGTTTTTGATTGAAGAAAATGAAAATGTTATGAATTATGAACACAGACACACTACCCACGCTTAGCTGCTTTTTAAAAATGGAGACTTTGGCTCCCTTCAGCTCTCCAGTCCTAATAAGGAGAGTTTGGCTTTCAGCCAATTTGGAAATATTTTACATGCTACTATTGTATCAGCTGTAGTGTCTTCATCTATTCTTTTCTTCTTTTCTGATTTTGGTTTGCTACATTATTGCAGGAAGTCAGGAACCCTGAAGGGAGGGACCCACTGAAGCCGCGGCAGAAGAACATAAATTGTGAAGATTTCATGGACATTTATTAGTTCCCCAAGGTAATACTTTTATAATTTCTTACACCTGTCTTTACTGTAATCTCTGAACATGAATTGTGAAGATTTCATGGACACTTATCACTTCCCCAATCAATACCTTTGTATTTTCCTATGGCTGTCTTTACTTTAATCTCTTAATCCCGTCATCTTCTTTGTAAACTGAGGAGGATGACTGTTGCCTCAGGACCCTGTGATTGTATCAGCTGCACAAGTTGTTTGTAGAGCATGTGTGTTTGAACAATATGAAATCTGGGCATCTTAAAAAACGAACAGGGTAACAGCGATGTTCAGGGAACAAGAGAGGTAACTTTGAACTGGCCGCCGGTGAGCCAGATGGAACAGAGCTATATTCCTCCTCTTTCATAAACAAATAGGAGAAATATGGCTGAATTCTTTTTCTCAGCAAGGAACATCCCTGAGAAAGAGAATGCGCCCTGAAGGTAGGCCTATATAGATGGCCCCTTTAAAGGTGTCCGGTCTTTATGGTCAAAGCCCGAAGGCATGAAATAAGCCCGGGTGTCCGGGTGTCCGATAGCGCTCCCAGGCTTATCAGGTGGAGGAAAATTCCCACCTAGTCAACTGTGGTCAGACAGGTTATCTGCTCTCAAACCCTGTTTCCTGATAAGATGTTATCAATGACAATGCGTGCCCAAACTTCATCA
>NW_012122878.1:0-1232 GCF_000951035.1 Colobus angolensis palliatus | reverse complement strand
ACCCGATTAATTTTTTGTATTTTTAGTAGAGACAGAGTTTCACCGTGTTAGCCAGGATGGTCTCAATCTCCTGACCTTGTGATCCGCCCGCCTCGGCCTCCCAAAGTGCTGGGATTACAGGCATGAGGCACCACGCTGGGCCTTAAATAATATATTAAAACTTTTACAGAGATCCTGGATATTTCTTATTGCATTTGTTTCTAAATATTTTATAGGTAATTTTTCCTTACGGTTATAAAAAGAAACATTTTAAACATTTTCAGGTGTAGGTGCTTATTATTAAGGTAAAGCTATGATTTTATATTTACATCGCCAGTTCTCTTAATTCCACAAATGTTTATTAGAATCTCTTGAGTTTTCAGAATGTATAATGACAGTGCTAACAAAAGAAATTTCTAACTCACCTTTGTGTTTATCAATGTTTATATCAATTTTTCATTTCTATCATATTTTTACTTGGATGGACAAAGCAGTTTCAACAATGATGGCAATCAATAAAAATTTTTTCTCCCTGAGTGATACATTTAAGGTCAATGAAATAATTATTTTTAATAGTAATGTTCTATTCTATTGAGTTCTCTTTTATATTCAGAAGCTTGCAAATGATTAGGAAATTTCAAATTTACTCTGTTTTAGACTGAGATTAAGCTATTATTTAAAAAATAATGAAAGATGAGGAACTTTATAACATTGACTTTGTTATAGAATCTACACAAATTAAATCCTGTTTAATAAAGTGCAAGGCATTAATAGTTTAGACTTAGTGCTCCATTAATTCCCAGTGGAACCCATATCTGGCAATGATACCTTTTGGTTTTTTTTTTTTTAAATTATACTTTAAGTTCTAGGATACATGTGCATAACGTGCAGATTTGTTATATATGTATACTTGTGCCATGTTGGTGTGCTGCACCCATCAACTCGTCAGCACCTATCAACTCGTCATTTGCATCAGGTATAACTCCCAATCCCATCCCTCCCCCCTACCCCCTCCCCATAACAGGCCCTGGTGTGTGACGTTCCCCTTCCAGAGTCCAAGTGATCTCATTGTTCAATTCCCACCTATGAGTGAGAACATGCGGTGTTTGATTTTCTGTTCTTGCTGAGAATAATGGTTTCCAGCTGCATCCATGTCCCTACAGAGGACACAAACTCATCCTTTTTTATGGCTGCATAGTATTCCATGGTGTATATGTGCCACATTTTCTTAATCCAGTCTGTCACTGATGGAC
>NW_012122877.1:0-1709 GCF_000951035.1 Colobus angolensis palliatus | reverse complement strand
TCTGCACAGCAAAAGAAACTGCCATCAGAGTGAACAGACAACCTACAGAATGGGAGAAAATTTTTGTAATCTACCCATCTGACAAAGGACTAATATCCAGAATCTACAAAGAACTTAAACAAATTTACAAGAAAAAATCAACAACCCCATCAAAACTTGGGCAAAGGATATCAACAGACACTTTTCAAAAGAAGACATTTATGCAGCCAACAAACACATGAAAAAATGCTCATTATCACTGGTCATCAGAGAAATGCAAATCAAAACCACAATGTGATACCATCTCACACCAGTTAGAATGGCAATCATCAAAAAGTCAGGAAACAACAGGTGCTGGAGAGAATGTGGAGAAATAGGGAAGTTTTTTCACTGTCGGTGGGAGCGTAAACTAGTTCAACCATTGTGGAAGACAGTGTGGTGATTCCTTAAGGATCTAGAACTGGAAATACCATTTGACCCAGGGATCCCATTACTGGATATGTACCCAAAGGATTATAAATCATGCTGATATAAAG
Source organism: Colobus angolensis palliatus (assembly GCF_000951035.1). Lineage (NCBI taxonomy): Eukaryota > Metazoa > Chordata > Mammalia > Primates > Cercopithecidae > Colobus > Colobus angolensis. The sequence goes on along the minus strand of NW_012122877.1, from coordinate 1,194 downwards.
ACACATGCACACGTATGTTTATTGCAGCACCATTCACAATAGCAGAGACTTGGAACCAACCCAAATGTCTATCAAGGATAGACTGAATTAAGAAACTGTGGCACATATTCACCATGCAATACTATGCAGCCGTAAAAAATGGATGAGAACATGGCCTTTGAAGAGACATGGATGAAGGTGGAAACCATCATTCTGAGCAAACTATGGCAAGGACAGAAAACCAAACTCTGCATGTTCTTACTCACAGGTGGAAATTGAATAGTGAGAACACTTGGACACAGGGCGGGGAACATCACACACCAGGGCCTGTTGTGTGGTAGCGGGATGGCGGAGGGATAGCATTAGGAGAAATATCTAATGTAAATGACGAGTTAATGGGTGCAGCAAATCAACATGGCACATGTATACATATGTAATAAACCTGCACGTTGTGCACATGTACCCTAGAACTTAAAGTATTAAAAAAAGAAATGAATAAAATAATTCAATAACGGAAAAAAATCCTTGCTTACCATTCCCCACACCCCAGATGGTGGCAGCTGTGAGAATGGCAGCCTGTACTCTTAGCGCAAGTTCCCAGTGCCACAGGAAGCAATATGGACCTTATCCTCAAAGAATTGTAGTTGTGAGTCTCAACCTGTCTGACAGCTTCCTTAAGGACTAGCACAAAAGTTTGCCTTTGTTTTGCCTTACTCAGAGCTTTCCCAGGGCTGGAGTGGCTTCTCATGTGACTTTTGCTGAAATCATTTAAAGCATCGATATTGTCTTCCATAGCCTGGGTCAAGGGACAACAGTGAACAGACAAACCAAAAAGATAAAGAAAGTGGAGATTGAAAAAGGAGATACAGGCAGAAATAAGGGCTTTTGAAAGATGATTCATATAATGTGGAATTGAGAAAGTCACAGGTATACCAATGCTGAACATGTGCTCTGGAAACGCCTGAGAAGACCCTAATATTTCAACTATGACTGGCTTTCAGTCTCCACATGAACAGGAAGTTAAAGATGAGACAGAATTTTAAACACTCTAGCTAAAATCTGCAAAAACTAGAATAGTACTTTTTTTCTTTTTCATTTTTTTTTGTATTTTAATTAATTAATTAATTAATTTGAGACAGGGCCCCACCTTGTCACCCAGGCTGGAGTGCAGTGGCACAATCACAGCATACTGCAGCCTCAACCTCCTAGGCTCAA
>NW_012122876.1:51556-51874 GCF_000951035.1 Colobus angolensis palliatus | reverse complement strand
CCTGACTTTTTAATGATTGCCATTCTAACTGGTGTGAGATGGTATCTCATTGTGGTTTTGATTTGCATTTCTGTGATGGTGAGTGATGATGAGGATTTTTTCATGTGTCTGTTGGCTGTATGAGTGTCTTCTTTTGAAAAATATATGTTCATATCCTTTGCCCACTTTTTGATGGCTTGGAATCAACCCAAGTGTCCATCAGTGACAGACTGTATTAAGAAATTGTGGCACAGATACACCGTGGAATACTATGCAGGCATAAAAAAAGGATGAGTTTGCATCCTTGTAGGGACATGGATGCAGCTGGAAACCATCATT
>NW_012122876.1:51165-51506 GCF_000951035.1 Colobus angolensis palliatus | reverse complement strand
AGGAGATAGAGACACAAAAAACCCTCCAAAAAATCAATGAATCCAGGAGTTGGTTTTTTGAAAAGATCAACAAAACTGATAGACCGCTAGCAAGAATAATAAAGAAGAAAAGAGAGAAGAATCAAATAGGCGCAATAAAATATGATAAAGGGGATATCACCCCCCACCCCACAGAAATACAAACTACCATCAGAGAATACTATAAACACGTCTGTGCAAATAAACTAGAAAACCTAGAGGAAATGCATAATTTCCTGGACACTTACACTCTCCCAAGACTAAAGTAGGAAGAAGTTGAATCCCTGAATAGACCAATAGCAGGCTCTGAAATTGAGGCAACA
>NW_012122876.1:49914-50563 GCF_000951035.1 Colobus angolensis palliatus | reverse complement strand
ACATCAGTGTAAAAATCCTCAATAAAATACTGGCAAACCGAATCCAGCAGCACATCAAAAAGTTTATCCACCATGATCAAGTGGGCTTCATCCCTCGGAGGCAAGGCTGGTTCAACGTACGCGAATCAAGAAACGTAATCCAGCATATAAACAGAACCAAAGACAAAGCCACATGATTATCTCAATAGATGCAGAAAAGGCCTTTGACAAAATTCAACAGCCCTTCATGCTAAAAACTCTAAATAAATTTGGTATTGATGAAACATATCTAAAAATAATAAGAGCTTTTTATGACAAACCCACAGCCAATATCATACTGAATGGGCAAAAACTGGAAGCATTCCCTTTAAAAACTGGCATAAGACAGGAATGCCCTCTTTCCCCACGCCTTTTCAGCATAGTGTCGGAAGCTCTGGTAAGGGCAATCAGGCAAGAGAAAGAAATAAAGGATATTCAATTAAGAAAATAAGAAGTCCAATTGTCCCCTGTTTGCAGATGACATGATTGTATATTTACAAATCCCCATCCTCTCAGCCGAAAATATCCTTAAGCTGATAAGCAACTTCAGCAAAGTCTCAGGATACAAAATCGATGTGCAAAAATCACAAGCATTCTTATACACCAATAACAGACAAACAGAGAGCAAAAT
>NW_012122876.1:32479-49864 GCF_000951035.1 Colobus angolensis palliatus | reverse complement strand
AAATGGAAGAACATACCATGCTCATGGATAGGAAGAATCAATATCATGAAAATGGTCATACTGCCCAAGGTAATTTATAGATTCAATGCCATCCCTATGAAGCTACCATTGACTTTCTTCACAGAATTGGAAAAAACTGCTTTAAAGTTCATGTGGAATCAAAAAAGACCGCACATTGCTATGACATTCCTAAGCCAAAAGAACAAAGCGGGAGGCATCACTCTTCCTGACTTCAAGCTATACTACAGGGCTACAGTAACCAAAACAGCATGATACTGGTACCACAACAGAGATATAGACCAATGGAACAGAACAGAGCCATCAGAAATAATACCACACATCTACCACCGTCTGATCTTTGACAAACCTGAAAAAAAAAAAGAAATGGGGAAAGGATTCCCTATTTAATAAATGGTGCTGGGAATGTTGACTAGCCATAAGTAGATAGTTGAAACTGGATCCTTTCCTTACTCCTTGTACGAAAATTAATTCAAGATGGATTACAGACTTAAATATTAGAGCTAATGCCATAAAAACCCTAGAAGAAAACCTAGGTAGTACCATTTAGGATATAGGCATGGGCAAGGACTTCATGTCTAAAACACCAAAGGCAACAGCAACAAAAGCCAAAATTGACAAGTGGAATCTAATTAAACTAAAGAGCTTCTGCACAGCAAAAGAAACTGCCATAAGAGTGAACAGGCAACCTACAGAATGGGAGAAAATTTTTGCAATTTACTCATCTGACAAAGGGCTAATATCCAGAAGCTATAAAGAACTCAAACAAATTTACAAGAAAAAAAAAACCATCAAAAAGTGGGCAAAGGATATGAACAGACACTTCTCAAAAGAAGACATTTATACAGTCAACAGGCACATGAAAAAATTCTCATCATCACTCGCCATCACAGAAATGCAAATCCAAACCACAATGAGATACCATCTCACACCAGTTAGAATGGCAATCATTAAAAAGTCAGGAAACAACAGGTGCTGGAGTGGATGTGGAGAAATAAGAACACTTTTACACTGTTGGTGGGACTGTAAACTAGGTCAACCATTGTGAAAAACAGTGTGGCAATTCCTCAAGGATCTAGAACTAGAAATACCATTTGACCCAGCCATCCCATTTCTGGGTATATACCCAAAACATTATAAATCATGCTGCTATAAAGACCCATGCACATGTACGTTTATTGTGGCACTATTCACAACAGCAAAGACTTGGAATCAACCCAAATGTCCATCAGTGACAGACTGGGTTAAGAAAATGTGGTACATATACACCATGATATACTTTGTAGTCATAGAAAACGATGAGTTTATGTCCTTTGTAGGGACATGGATGCAGCTGTAAACCATCATTCTCTGCAAACTATCGCAAGAACAGAAAACCAAACACTGCATGTTCTCACTTATAGGTGGGAATTGAACAGTGAGATCACTTGGACACAGGAAGGGGAACATAACACACTGGGGCCTATTGTGGGGAGGAAGGAGGGGGAAGGGATACACCTAAAGTAAATGATGGATATAATGTAGGAAATACACCTAATGTAAATGATGAGTTAATGTGTGCAGTACAGCAACATGGCACATGTATACGTATGTGGCAAACCTGCACATTGTGCACTTGTACCCTAGAAGTTAAAGTATAATAAAAATATTAATAAAAAACATTTTCCTTTATTTTCTTTGAGTCAATGATAAAATGTAGACATAAATTAAATAATATTTGAAAGAAATCAAAATCAAGACAAAACATACCTAAACCTTTGTAATACAGCAGAAGTGGTATTAACATGGAAGTTTATAATGTTAAATGCCTACATCAAAGTAATAAAAAGTCTACAAATTAACAACCTACCATCACTACTCAATGAACCAGAAAACATGAACAAACCAAACCCAAATCTAGCAGAAGAAAACTAACAAACATGAGAGCAAAATACATGAAATTTAGAGCAAATAAACAAATATTAATAAGCAATGAAATAAAGTTTGTTATTTAAAAAAATAATGAAGATTGACAGAACTCTCTCTAGAATAACCATGAGAAGAAGAGAGATGATTCACATAAACACACTGGAAATGAAAAATTAGTCATTATAACTGATATCCCAGAAATAAGATAACTGGAGAGTACCATGAACAACTCTATGCTAATAAACTAGAAAAAGTAGAGGAAATGGATAAATTTCTGGAAACATACAACCTCCTAAGATTGAAACAGAATAAAATAGAAATCATGAACAGATCAAATATGACTCGTGAGATAGAGTAATAATAACATTTTAAAAATCCCAACAAAGAAAGGCCCAGTACCAGATGGATTTATAGCTCAGTTCTAACCGATGTACAAAGCAGAACTTATGCCAGGCCTACTGAAACAATTTTTTAAAAAAAAAATCAATACAGGAAGGATTATTTCTATCTCATTCTATGATGCCAATATCACCTTATTAGCAATGCCAGTTATAAATATATGAAATTAAAAGAGAAAAAAAATCTACAAACCAATATCCCAGATAAACATAGATGTGAAAATCCTCAACAAAATTTTAACTAACTGAATCCAACACATCAGAAAGATAATATATCATGATCAAGTTAATTTTATCCCAGAGATGAAAGGATGGTTCAACATACACAAATCAATAAAAGTAATTCACCACGTAAACAGAATTAAAAGCAAAAGCCATACGAGCATCTCTATAGAAGCAGAAAAAATTAATAGAATTCAGCATAACTTTATTATAAAAGGTCTTTTAAAACTAGGCATAGAAGAAACATGCCTCAAAGTGATAAAAACCATATATAACAAGCCCATAGTCAACCTTACACTGAATGGGGAAAAGTTGAAAGCATTCTTTCTAAGAACTGAAACCAGACAAAAATGCCCATTTTCACTACTCCTTTTCAACGTAATACTGGCAGTTGTAGCCAGGGACGTCAGACAAGAGAAAGAAATAAAATGCATCTGAACTGAAAAAGAAGTAAAATTATTTCTGTTTGCTGATGATATGACCTTATACACAGAACATTTTAAAGATTCTACCCAAAAGACTCCTAGATTTGATAAGTGAATTCAGTAAAGTTTCAGAATACAAAATCAATGTACAAAAATTAGTAGCATTTCTATTTACCAGTAATAATCAAGCTTAGAGTCAAATCAAGTAGTCAATTTGTTAGCATTTACAATAGCTATAAAAATGAAATACCTGGAATGCATTTAACCAAGGAAGTGAAAAATACCTACAAGGAAAACTATCAAACACTGATCAAAGGAATTTGAGATGACACAAATAAATTGAAAAACATGTTATGCTCTTGAGACAGAGGAATGAACATCATTAAAATGGCTATATTATCTAAAGCAATCTACAGATTCATTTCAATTCTCATCAAAATACCAAGGTAATTTTTCACAGAATTAGAAAAAAATCATAAAATTCATATGGAACCACCAAAAAGCTTGCGTAGCCAAAGCAATCCCGTGCAAAAGGAACTAAGTTGGGTGCATCACATTACCTAATTTCAAATGATACTACAAAGCTATAGAAACTACAACAGCGCGATATTGTTATAAAAATAGACACATAGATCAAAACAACAGAAGAGAGAACACAGAAATTAAGCCACATACCTGCAGCCAACTGGTCTTTGATAAAGTCAACAAAAGATAGACTCTGAAAAGGACATCGTAATCAAAAAGAGTTCTTGGAAAATTGGGAGGCCATACACAGAAGAATAAATCTGGACCTGTATCTCTCACCATATACAAAAATTTTCACAAATGTATTAAATTCTTAAATGTAAGACCAAAACTACAAAAATACAGGAAGAAAACAGGAAACAGTATTCTGAACATCAGTTTTGGCTAAGATATCATGATAAAGACCTTAAAAGCAAATACACAATACCAAAAATAGACAAATGAGACTTCATTAAACTAAAGTGCTTCTTTACAACAAGAGAACTTATCAACAAAATACACAGACAATGTGCAGAATGGGATAAAATATTTACAAACAATATATCCAATAAAATATTAATAACTAGGTTCCACAAAGAACTCAGACATCTCAACAATGACAAATAATTCTGCTAAAACATAGGCAAATGGCATAAACAGACTTTTTCAAAAGAAGACATACAAATGGCCTACAAACATATAAAAAACTGCTTAACATTGCTAATCAATGAAATGCAAATTAAAATTTTGATTAACTATTAGATTACACCACAGTAGCTATTATTCAAAAGTCAAAAAATAACAGATATCGGAGAGTGTGGAGAAAAAAGGAAGCACTCATAAGCTTTAGTAGGAATATTAATGAGTATAACTTGTAATGAATACAGTAGGTAGAGTTCTCAAAGAATTAAAAATAGAATTACCATTCTATGCAACAATTCCACTACTGGTTATCTCCCCAAAAGGAAATAAATTTTATACAACAGGATACCTACACTCTTGTGTTTATAGCAGCATTGTTCACAATAGAAAATATATAGAATCAACTAAAGTGTCAATCAATAGATTATTGGATAAAGAAAATGTGGTGTATATATACAATGGATTGCACTCAGCCATTAAAAAAGAGAATAAAGTCATTTTTCTTTTCCAGTAACATCGATGAAACTAGAGACCATTGTCTTGAGTGAATGATTCGGAAACAGAAAGGCAAATACCATATATTTTCACTTATAAGTGAAAGCTAAATAATGTATAGAACTGGACATAAGGAGTAAAATAATAGACATTGGAGATTTAAAAGGATGGGAGGGATCAGAGGGGATGAAGGATGAACAATTACTTAGTGGATACAACGTACATTATTAGGTTGATGGCTACACTGAAACCCTAGACTTCACCATTATGCAATATATCCATGTAACAAAACTACTTCCTCCTAAACTGTAAATATTAAAACAAAAACACAAACACCTCTTTTGTTCACCTGACCTCCATAAGCCACTATTCTAACTGTAGACTATAGTGTCATTTTAGGTCTCCTGGCATTAATATCAGTTCAGAACCTATGTACAATATTCTCCAAAACTTCTGATTATTTTTCCCTAATTCTTCCATGCCAAAGATTGACATTATATGTTGTTGGGCATGTGGTGGGACCCATTCTTCCCTTCATTCAAGGGGTGTGAGTCTGTAAACTGGCTCAAGTGTGGGAATTGATTGAAGGGCCATGACTCTGTTTTATGTTACAAGCTAGAATTTTGATCAATTGACCTAGGACTCCTCTGCTTATACAGATTTAGTAAGAATATAATGGACTTATTATCTGTCTCACTACTAGAAACATGCTTAACTAACCAATGTCATAGGTCTGTATCAGCCAGATTATTCTGATTGCTGCTTTGACTCTTCTGCTTACCTAGTTTTTGTCAGTTAAGTGCTGTCACTTGGCCCCTGCCACTTGGGAATCCAATTATTTCTATTAAATTTATTTTTTTAGTTCAATGGTATCAATCCTTGTAATTTCTGACCTACAGAGAAAAGTGATTTTCAAAGATGATAGGGTTCCCAGAAAAATTTATTTCTCATAATTGTGGCTAAGAATTGTTCCCAGTACCCTCGCAAGGTAGGGGAGAAGGTCTTAAATGATAAATACGCCTAAGAATTTGCATTCTTTCCTCTACAGTAGGTCAAGGCAGGACTGGAATTTCAACTTCATTTAGTGTAGGACATCTTTTCGTCTATGTTTTTCTAAACTTTTTTAGAGTTTTTTCTGACACATTGAGCTGCAACACTAAATCCAGACTCTCTCCTTTGTGGGCTTATATCAATACATTTGGCCTGTTTCAGGTTTGTGTTTCTTCCACGATTATCCATACTTTTAAATATCCATTGTCATGCATATTCCCTGGATTTCTGTCTAGATAAATTAGAAAAAAATAAACATGACCTGATGAGACTTGCTTCTAGTTATAGGTCTAGAAGCAAAGAAGGGTGGTGTGGTGGGTCCTAACAATGATCAGCAGTGTCTTACTTCTGCTTCTTCTCAGACCTTAAGTTGTATTTTATTTCCATGCATATAATCTCTTGCTCACAGGTACCCAGATATCTGCAGTAACCCAGCAATTCATTTGTGCAATAGCTTTTACCACTGCTTTAAGCATTTTCCAACCTACAGTTTACACTATACTGAATTCCAGTCAGTATTCCAAGTCAGAGAAGACAAACCAGTTCCTCAGACTGTCCCCAGAGAGGCTAGAACTTTACAAGCAAGTTCCATTCATATTCTTTCATTCCAATGGAGGAACAAATAATATGATGGAATCTTTCAGACACTCAGTGCTGTGTCAGAGAGGCAGTAGGACAAGGACAAGCAGAAATGACATGAAATTTTCTAGCATGTTGAGTGTAGCTTTTTGGGTTTTTTGTTTTGTTTTGTTTTGTTTTGGCATTTCCGTGGTTGCTTCTTAGCTTGTTTCTAGAGTTCTCACAAAACTACTTTGCTCTATATATTGTGGGGTATTTTTTGTTTGTTTGTTTGTTTGTTTTGTGTTTCCATGGGGCAATGAGGGCCTGGAGCTTTCTGGTCTGCCATCTTGCTGATGTCACTCTTCAGTAGTATCTCCTCTTCTCATTATGCTTGTCTATTTTTATATCTTTCTTTTATAAGGTTGTGGTTCACCTTGAAACTATTCTAGGAGCCTCAGTTCAACATGTTAAACTGAAGGAAATGAAGTACTCTTTTCAGTTGTGGATCACAATGATGTCAGCAAAGGGACGTGATGGGAAGGTATGTTTGCCTCTTCCTTTCCTTACTTTATTCTTTGTGTAAACATTTATTGAGCTTCTATTGTGGGCCATATGTTAGAGGTGTAGGTAACAGAAACTCCTGAAAAAACAAGTAAAATAGTAAAATATTTAAAGAAAGCACAGTTTGGTGAATGCTTTGCTAGCATAAGCATATATGATTGTGTGATCACAGAGAGTGTGCCCATTCCTATATGGAAGTCAGTGAAGGCTTCTTGATGGAGGAGTTGCAGTCTCCCAAATCTTGAATGATTTGGAAAGCTTAGCCAGGTAGAGAAGAGATAAAGATTATGCCAGGCAGAGGGGAAACCACAGCACGAACAAGGATATAGGGGAATGACGTATGTTGTATGCTGGGTACTGAGAACATGTAAGTTTCAATAAAGCATAAAGTGATTAGGTAGCTTCAGTTGTCAAGTTCCAGACTGATACAGGTACTTGTGAAAGAAGCTTTCCTTATGCCAGGTTTTTTCAGACTTGCTGAAGACTTTAAATATGAACACTTTGAGAAATATAAGATAAATTCAACATTCTGGAGAATTTAACTTTTGTGAATATAGGAATGTTTTCTGCCAATGGGAATATTTGTGTTAGAGCATGACACATCCAAATTTGAAGTGCAGGCTACCTCCTAGTTTTGTTATCTTGGGCAAGTTACTTAGCTATTCTGCAGTTTACTCATACATAAAATTAAGCTATTGATACCCATATTACAGATTTATTTTGTGGATTAACAATATTTTTATAAGGTATCTCACATAGAGTAGCCCTTCCATAAGGCAGAACTCACAAGAGCCCCTCTACCTTAAAAAAATAGTTACTTTTTAAATGTTTTAAAATAGCCAGTTTTCTTTGTAGAAACACTTTGGAAATCTCTCAGAACAAAACATTTATAAAACTTCACAAGGTGAGGATGTTTGGCTCTGAGATGAAAGTTTATAATCAGAACTTTAGATCAAAACTAAAGCTGAAATCAAAAGCAAAAAATTTATTTTGAGTTCACTTCCAGAAGACACTGTCTAGTAATTTGGATAAACTGTTAACATACATGCTGACTGTCAAAACTGGTCCTGCAATTACAAATCTGGAAAAAAAAGAGAAGGGAAAAATCTGTTCTCCTCTTACTTTGAATCATGATGCCAGATTTAGAGCTGGTGGTCATAACCACTTTACCATGTTGCTCATTAATAATCACTTCAAATAGGTAGAAAAGAGATGTGGCCATTTTCTAAATCGTACTTTTTTATGTTAATGTAGCTCTTTTTTATTACAGACCTAATTTAAAAATTTTAAATTTTGTGACTATATAATAGTTGTATGTATTTATGGGGTATAGGAAATGTTTTGACACATACATACAATGTGTAATTATGAAATCAGTGTAACTGGAGTATCTGTCAGTTTAAACATTTATTATTTCTTTGTGTTGTAACATTCCAATTCCACTCTCTTAGTTGTTTTATAATATACAACAAAGTACTTTAAACTGTAGTCACCCAACTGTACTATCAAATACTGGACCTTATTCCTTCTCTTTTTATACTCAATAATCATCCCGACTTCTCTTGCAGTTTCTTGTGCATTTGCACTATAACATTTATTTCTTTTTATACTATCTCTTAAAAATGATTGTAGTTATTATCATAGTCATATCTTCAAAAACAAAATTCAACACTCAATAAAAGTAAATTCAAAAATAAGAAGAATCCCCTATTCCCCTGGTTGCTCAGAAATCAGTGTATAGATGCAGAAAGCCTAAAAAAGAAATGTACTATAACACCCTCAAATTAAAATAATAATTCTTTAGCAATAGACTCTGAGCAAAAGAAATCTTCACAATGCCAGATAAGGAAATCAAAATATTGACTTTAAAGAGTCTTAGTGAAATTAAATTGATTTTTTTTTCTTTTTTTTGTGACAGAGTCTCACTCTGTTGCCTAGGCTAGACTGCAGTGCTACAATCTTGGCTAACTGCAACCTCTGCTTCCCTTGTTTAAGTGATTCTCCTGCCTCAAACTCCTGAGTAGCTGGGGCTACAAGCACACACCACTACACTTGGCTAATTTTTGTATTTTTAGTGGAGATGGGTTTCACCATTTTGGCTAGGCTAATCTCAAACTCCTGACTTCAGGTGATCCAATCACGCTGGTCTCCTAAAGTGCTGGGATTACAGGCATGAGCCACCACACCTGACTCTTAAATGGAAATTTGTAAAGCAATACAAAGAAATTAGAATATCAATTTAGACTGTTAATATGAAATTTGCTAAGAGGATAGATTTTCTTTAAAAAAAAGTAATAATAACAGACATTTTGGAACTTATAATTTCATTGAAGGGATTACAAAAACATTCCAAAGACCAAGCAGAAGGAAGACTCTCAAAATGTGAAGACACATCTTTTGAAGTAATCCAGTCAAACAAAAATAAGACAAATGAACAAAGCCCTTAAAATGAGTGTGCAAAAATAACAATACTTACAATTTGTTGGTATTACTGGCGTAGAAAGATTTAAAAAACGTTTAGAAATCCTATTTAAGAAAATTATTTATGGAAGCATCTCAAGTATAGCAAGAGATTTAGACATCCAGATACAGTAGTCCCAACAATCCCAAGGCAAATACATTGCAAAAAGGCATATTAAATCAGAATACCTAAAGTCAATATAAAAGAAATACTTTTATGATCAGCAATAAAAATGCATCTAGTCACCTATGAAAGAAACCCCATCAGACTAAGAATGAGCTTCTTAGCAGAAACTTCACAGGTCAGAAGAAAATGGAATGGGATTTACAAATTGTTGAAAGAAAAAAGCGTAATTAAAAATTTTATATCAAGCATGATTAACCTTCATAAATGAAGGAGAAATAAAGTCTTTTCCAGACAAGCAATTGTTGATGGAATTTATCACCACTAGACCAGACCTAAAACAAATGCTCAAAAATGTCCTTGACATGGAAATAAAAGGTATATGTTCATGATTTTGATAGCTCATTAACATATAAAACTCAATGGTCTTATAAAACAATCACACAAAGGAGGAAGAAAAGTCAAATTGTTAACACAATAAAACTTCACCAAACCATAAAGACAAACAGAGAAAAAGAAACAATGTATAAAACAACTAGAAAAGATTTAGTGACGTTACAGAAAATAAACCTCATATATAAATATTAACCTTGACCTCAAATGGATTAAATACTCTACTAAAGAGAGATAGATTGACAGAAAATATAAGAAACATGATCCATCTAAATACTGCTTCCGAGAAACTCACTTTCTCTGTAAATACATACATAGACTGAGAGGAAAGCATTGAAAAAAGATATTTTATGGAAGTAGAAACCAAAAGAGAGTAGGAGTAGCTATATCTATAATAGATATAACAGATATTAAATTAAAATGTTAAAAAACAAATTAAGTCATTGTATAATGATAAAAGGATTAATTCAACAGGAGGACATAACATTACTCAGTATATATGCACTCAATACTGGAGCACCCAGATTCATAAAACAAATGTTACTATATCTAACAAGAGAGGTGGAAAATAATACAATAATAGTGTGGGACTTCAACAGCCCACTCACAGATTGGACGTCATTAAGATGGGAAATCAACAAAGAAATATTGAACTCATTTGGACTTTAGGTGCAATAGACCTAACACACTTTGACAGAAAAATCTACTCAACAACTTTGAAATGTACATTTTTTTCACATAAGCACATGGAACATTCTCCAACATAGACCATGTATGACCTCGTATAGACCTTGTATTTTAGGCCCCAAAATGAGTCTCAGTGAATTTTTTAACATTAAAAACATATCAAGAATCTTCTCGGGCCACGCTTGAATAACACTGAATATCACTACCTTTGGGAACTTTGGAAACTATACAAACACGTGGAAATCAAACATGTTTCTTAATGATTATTGTGTCAATGAAGAAATTAAGGTGGACATTATAACAATTTTTGAAACAAATGAAAAGGAAAACACAAAATATCAAATTCTGTCGGATACAGAAAAAGGAGTTCCAAGAGTCCAAGAAGGATGTTCATAGCATTAAATGCCTATGCTATAAAAGTAGGAACATTAAAAATTAACAACCTAACGATGGACTGCCAAGAACTAGAAACACAGAACAAACTAAACCAAAAATTGGCAGAAGAAAGTGAGTAAAAAAAAAGAAAAGTCCTAGTAGAACTAAATAAAATAGAGGCCAAAAAGGAAAGGTAAAAATACAAAAGGTCACTGAAACAAGAAGCCTTGGTTCTTAAGAAAGATAAGCAAAATAATCCACTCTCCAGATTAATCATGAAAAAAAGAGATTATAACAAAATCAGAAATGAAAAAAGAGAGATTACAACAAAACCAGAAATGCAAAAGAAGACATTATAAATGACATCACAAAAATACAAAGATTCTTAAAAATCATTATTAAGAGCTCTACTTCCACAAACAAGAAAACCTAGAGGAAATAAATAAATTAATTTCTGGAAACATGCAACCTCCCAAGTTTGAATCAGGAAGGAATAGAAAACCTGAGCAGACCTATAATGAATAGCAATATTGAATCAGTAATAAATAATTTTTAACAAAGTAATCTCAGAACTAAATGGATTGCAGCTGAATTATTCCATACACACAAAGAAGAGTAAACAATTCTTTTGAAATTGCTCCAAAAGTTAAAAGAGGAGAGAATTATTCATAACTCATTCCATGACACCACTATCACCCTGATACCAAAACCAGACAAAAACACAACAACCACAGAAAATCTATAGATCAGTATTCCTGAAGGGCATAGATGCAAAAATCCTCAGCAAAATACTAGAAAGCCAAATTCAACAGCATATCAAAAAGATAATATGTCATAAACAAATGGGTTTTATATTAGGAATATAAGGATGGTTTAACATATACAAATCAATACACGTGATATATTACATAAACAGAAATAAAAAACCATATAATTATCTCAATAGATGCAGGAAAAACATTTAATAAAATTTAGAAACTTTTTATTATAAACAGTCTCAACAATCTAGGCATAAAATGAACATATCTCTTTTATTTCATTTTATTTTTTTTTTGAGACGGAGTCTCGCTCTGTCGCCCGCGCTGGAGTGCAGTGGCTGGATCTCAGCTCACTGCAAGCTCCGCCTCCCGGGTTTACGCCATTCTCCTGCCTCAGCCTCCCGAGTAGCTGGGACTACAGGCGCCCGCCGCTTCGCCCGGCTAGTTTTTTTTTTTGTATTTTTTTAGTAGAGACGGGGTTCTCCTGACCTGGTGATCCGCCCGTCTCGGCCTCCCAAAGTGCTGAGACCACAGGCTTGAGCCACCGCGCCCGGCCAAAATGAACATATCTCAATGTAATAAAGGCCACATACAACAAACCCAAATCTAACATCACACTGAATGGAGAAAAGTTGAAGGCATTTCCTCTAAGAACTAGAACAAGACAAAGATGCCCACTTTCACCACTCCTATTCAACATAGTACTGAAAGTCCCAGCCAGAGCAATCTGGCAAAAGAAAGAAATAAAAGATATCCAAATTGGAAAAGAGGAAGTCAAAATTTTTCCTGTTATCTGATTATATAATCTTATATCTAGAAAAACCTAAAGACTCCAAAAAGAAATTCAGTAAAGTTTCAGGATACAAAATCCATGTATAAAAATAAGTAACATTTTTATATGTGAAAATTTGATTGTTGTATATAGAGCAATGAAAGTGGGTGCCTGTCTTTCACCATATACAAAAATCGACTCAAGATGTATTAAAATCTTTCATCATATACAAAAATCAATTCAAGATCTCAGCTACCAATAACAGTGTAGCTGAGAATAAAATCAAGAATGCAATTCCTTTTGCAATAGCTATGAAAAATAAATTAAGTAGAACTCCTTGTTAATTAACAAGAAGATGAAATATATATAATGTATATATAGTATTTATTTGTTGATTTATATTATTTATGTTTATATTTATGTTATATTATAATTAAATATAATATATTACACTATATTAATATAATTATATTTATATTATTTGTATGGTATGTAAATATATTGTGTGATAAATAAATATATAATATATATTATATATAATAAATATATAGATATGTATAATTTTTAGTTTTACTGATATATATCAGTAAATACATTAACTCTGTAATTGCTGTAATACTGTAATATATATATGAGTAAAACTAGACAATACTGATGAAAGAAAAAGTAGATGACACAAATAAATGGAGAAACATCCCATGCTGGTGGATTGGAAGAATTACTGTAAAGAAAATTATCATATGAATCTAAGCAATCTCCAGATTCAATACTATTCCTAACATCAGTGTCATTTTTTCAAAGAATTAGAAAACACTCATAATTTATGTGGAACCAAAATAGACCCTGAATCGCCAGAGCCCCAATAGTTTTAAGCAAAAAGAAAAAAGCTGAATGCATCACATTACCTGCCTTCAAACTACACTACAAGGTATAGTAACTAAGATATCATGGTGCCGCTATTAAAAAATAGGCCGGGCGTGGTGACTCACACCTGTAATCCCAGAACTTTGGGAGTCTGAGGTGGGTGGATCATCTGAGGTCAGGAGTTCGAGACCACCCTGAGAAACATGGTGAAACCCGTTTCCACTAAAATACAAAAAATTAGCCAGGCCCTACTACAGGTGTGGTGGTGCACACCTGTATTACCAGCTACTCAGTAGGCTGAGGCAAGAGAATCGCTTGAACCCGGGAGGTGGGTTGCAATGGGCTGAGATCGTTCCGTTGCACATAGGCACATAAACCAAAGAAATAGGATAGAGAACCCAGAAACAGAGCCACATATTGACAGCCAATATGACATTGACAAAGTTGAGAACATACAGTGGGGAGTGGATACACCGTTCAATAATTGGTGCTGTGAAAATTCGATTGTTGTATATAGAACAATGAAAGTGGACCCCTGTCTTTCAACATATAAAAAAATCAACTCAAGATGTATTAAATTCTTAAATATATGACCTGACAATATAAAAACAGTAGAATAAAATCTAGCAGAAGCTCCTGTGAACATTGGTCCAGCAAAGAATTTAGAACTGAAACCTCAAAAACACAGGTAACAGAAACAAAAATTGACAAATAGGGCTTAAACTAAAAATCTCCTGTATAGTGAAATAAATAATCCAGAGAGTGAACAGACAACCTGTGGAATGGGAGAAAATATTTGCAAGCTATGAATTTGACAGTGAATAATATCCAAACTTTACGAGGAGCTCAGAAAAACTCAGTAACAACAGAAACCCCAAATAATCCCATTGAGAAGTGGGTAAAGAACATGAATAGACATTTTTCAAAAGAAGGCATACAAATGGCTAACAAGCAAGTGAAAAACTGCTCAACAATCACTAATCATCAGAGAAATGCAAAATTAAAACCACAATGAGATTTTTTTTTCTTACACCAGTCAGAGTGGCTACTATTAAAGTGACAATGTCAGTTGTTGGCAGTGATGTGGAGAAAATGAAATTCTTACACACTTTTGGTGAAAATGTAAATTAGACCAACCTCTGCTGAAAACAGTATAGAGATTTCTCAAAGAACTAAAATAGAACTACTGTTCAATCCAGCAGTTTCACTACTGGGTATCTTTTTGAAGGAAAGTAAATCATATCAAAAAGGCACTGAACTTTATGTTTACTAGAGGACTACTCACAATAGCAAAATTATAAAATCCACTGAAGTGTTCATCAACAGATGATTGCATAAAGAAAATGTGGTATTTATGCAAAAGAACATACATTCAGTCATAAAAAAAATAATAAAATCTTGTCATTTGCAACAACCTGGATGGAACTGGAGACCATTATCTTACATTAAATAAGCCAGACACAGAAAGACAAGAACAACATATTCTAAATAGTTGTGTACACATGAATGTAGCATGCACAGTAATAATCATTGCAGACTCAGAAGGGTGAGGTGTTTGGGAGGAGACTGGATTATGAGAAATTATTTAATGGGTACAATATACTTCATTCAGGTGATAGATACCCTGAAAGCTCTGACTACACCATTATGCAATTTATACATGTAACAAAATTACTTGTGTACCCCATAAGTTTATGCAAACAAAAAATGTTGTAGTTATTAATTTTGATAGATTTGTCTTTTAGTCTTCCTATTAAACACATGTGTGGTTTACACATTGCAATTAAAGTGTTAATGCATTTTGTGTTGGTCAGAGTATCAAATATTACCAGTGAGTTTTATACTTTCACATGATTTCCTGTTGTTTATTAATTTCCTTTTCTCAAGATTGAGGAACTTTCTTTAACATTTTTCTGTAAGACAAGTCTGGTGGTTATGAAGTCCCACAGATTTTCTCTATCTGAAAGTGTCTTTACTTCTCCTTCATGGGTGATAGATAATTTTGTTTGATATAATAATCTAGGTTGGAAGGTTTTGTTTCTTCAGCACGTTGAATATGTCTTCTCACTTTCTCCTGACCTCTAAGGTTTCCACTGAGAAGCCTGCTGCCATATATTTTAGAGCATCTTTATTTGTTACTTGCAACATTTTTGGCTGCTTTTAGCATCCTTTCTTTATCCTTGATCTTTGAGAGTTTGATTAATATATTCCTTGAGGTAGTCTTATTTGGGATGAACCTTCTTGGTGTTTTGTGACCCTCTTTTACATGGGTAGTCTTGTTTTTCTCTAGGTTTGAAAGTTTATTGTTATTATTTCCTTGAATAAATTTTTTACCCTCATCTCTTTCTCTACATCGTCTTTAAGACCAATAACCCTTAGATTTACCTTTTTGAGACTATTTTCTAGATACTGTAGGTGTGTTACATTCTCCGTTCTTCTTTTTTCTCTTCTGATGGTGTAATTTCTTTTGTGTTATTTGTGTAAATGTAAGGAGTACAGTTTTGTTACATGAATATATTGCTTAGTGGTGAAGTCTGGACTTTCAGTGTAACCATCACCCGGATAATGTACATGATATCCATTAAGTAATTTCTCATTTCTCACCCCTTTTAACCCTCTAACTCTTCCAATCAGATGTCTATTATTTCACTATGTGTGCACATTATTTAGTTCCCACTCATAACTGAGGACATGCAGTATTTGAGTTCCTGTTTTTCAGTTATTTCCCTCAACATACTGGCCTGCAGGCCATACACGTTGCTGAAAACTACATGATTTCTTTCTTTTTTGACTAAATATTATTCCATTGAATAATTTTTAATGCAACCTGTCTTGTTTTTATACTTTAAGTTTAGGTTACATGTGCACAGCATGCAGGTTTGTTACATATGTATACATGTGCCATGTTGGTGTGCTGCACCCGTTAACTCATCATTTACATTAGGTATATATCCTAATGCTATCCCTCCCCCATTCCCGCACCCCATGACAGTCACTGGTGTATGATGTTCCCCACTCTGTGTCCAAGTGCT
Source organism: Colobus angolensis palliatus (assembly GCF_000951035.1). Lineage (NCBI taxonomy): Eukaryota > Metazoa > Chordata > Mammalia > Primates > Cercopithecidae > Colobus > Colobus angolensis. The sequence goes on along the minus strand of NW_012122876.1, from coordinate 33,615 downwards.
CTCATTGTTTAATTCTCACCTATGAGTGAGAACATGTGGTGTTTGGTTTTCTCCCCCTGGGATAATTTACTCAGAATGATGGTTTCTAGCTTCATCCATGTCCCTACAAAGGACATTAACTCATCCTTTTTTATGGCTGCATAGTATTCCATTCTGTATATGTGCCAAATTTTCTTAATCCAGTCTATCATTAATGGACATTTGGGTTGGTTCCAAGTCTTTGCTATTGTGAATGGTGCAGCAATAAACGTAAGTGTGCATGTGTCTTTACAGTAGCATGATTTATAATACTTTGGATATATGCCCAGAAATGGGATGGCTGAGTCAAATGGTATTTCTGGTTCTGACCCTTGAGGAATCACCACACTGTCTTCCACAATGGTTGAACTAGTTTTACAGTCCCACCAACAGTGTAAAAGCATTCCTATTTCTCCACATCCTCTATAGCACCTGTTTCCTGACTTTGTAATGATGGCCATTCTAACTGGCATGAGATGGTATCTCATTGTGGTTTTTATTTGCATTTCTCTGATGGCCAGTGATGATGAGCATTTTTTCATGTGTCTGTTGGCTGCATAAATGTCTACTTTTGAGAAGTGCCTATTCATATCCTTTGCCCACTTTTAGATGGGGTTGTTTGATTTTTTTCTTGTAAATTTGTTCTTTGTGGATTCTGGATATTAGCCCTTTGTCAGATGGGTAGATTGTAAAAATTTTCTCCCATTCTGTAGGTGGCCTGTTCACTCTGATGGTAGTTTCTTTCTCTGTGCAGAAACTCTTTAGTTTGATTGGATCCCCTTTGTCAATTTTGGCTTTTGTTGCCATTGCTTTTGGTGTTTTAGTCATGAAGTCCTCGCTCATGCCTATGTCTTGAATGGTATTGCCTAGGTTTCCTTCTAGGGTTTTTATGGTTTAAGGTCTAACATTTAAGTCTTTAATTCATCTTGAATTGATTTTTGTATCAGGTGTAAGGAAGGGATTCAATTTCAGCTTTCTATATATGACTAGGCAGTTTTCCCAGCACCATGTATTAAATAGGGAACCCTTTTCCCATTTTTTGTTTTTGTCAGGTTTGTCAAAGATCACATGGTTGTAGGTTTGTGGTATTATTTCCAAGGGCTCTATTCTGTTCCATT
>NW_012122876.1:30703-31088 GCF_000951035.1 Colobus angolensis palliatus | reverse complement strand
TTATTGCCCCATTTTCAGAACCTGTTATTGGTCTCTTCAGGGATTCAACTTCTTCCTGGTTTAGTCTTGGGAGAGTGTATGTGTCCCGGAATTTACCCATTTCTTCTAGATTTTCTAGTTTATTTGTGTAGAGGAGTTTTTAGTATTCTCTGATGATAGTTTGTATTTCTGTGGGAGTTGTGGTGATATCTCCTTTATCATTTTTTATTGTGTCTATTTGATTCTTGTCTCTTTTCTTCTTTATTAGTCTTGCTAGCGGCATATCAATTTTGTTGATCTTTTCAAAAAACCAACTCCTGGATTCATTGATTTTTTGAAGAGATTTTATGTCTCTATTTCCTTCAGTTCTGCTCTGATCTTAGTTATTTCTTGCCTTCTGCTAGCT
>NW_012122876.1:23046-30257 GCF_000951035.1 Colobus angolensis palliatus | reverse complement strand
GTAGATCTTCCTCCATCCCTTTATTTTGAGCCTATGTATGTCTCTGCATGTGAGATGGGTCTCCTGAATACAGCACACTGATGGGTCTTAAGTCTTCATCCAAATTTCCAGTCTGTGTCTTTTAATTGAAGCATTTAGCCTATTTACATTTAAGGTTAATGTTGTTCTGTGTGAATTTGATCCTGTCATTATGATGTTAGCTGGTTATTTTGCTCATTAGTTGATGCAGTTTCATGCTAGTATTGATGGTCTTTACAATTTGGCATGTTTTTGCTGTGGCTGGTACCGGTTGTTCCTTTCCATGTTTAGTGCTTCCTTCAGGAGCTTTTGTAAGGCAGGCTTGGTGATGACAAAATCTCTCGGCATTTGTTTTTCTGTAAAGGATTTTATTTCTCCTTCACTTATGAAACTTAGTTTGGCTGGATATGAAACTCTGGGTTGGAAATTCTTTTCTTTAAGAATGTTGATTATTGGCCCCCATTCTCTTCTGACTTGTAGAGTTTCTGCTGAGAGATATGCTCTTAGTCTGATGGGCTTCCCTTTGTGGGTAACCCAACCTTTCTCTCTGGCTGCCCTTAACATTTTGTCCTTCATTTCAACTTTGTTGAATCTGACAATTATGTGTCTTGGAGTTACTCTTCTCAAGGAGTATCTTTGTGGCATTCTCCGTATTTCCTTAATTTGAATGTTGACCTGCCTCACTAGGTTTGGGAAGTTCTCCTGGATAATATTCTGAGGAGTGTTTTCCAACTTGGTTCCATTCTCCCCATCACTTTCAGGTACACCAGTCAGATGTAGATTTGGTTTTTTCATATAGTCCCATATTTCCTGGAGGCTTTGTTTGTTTCTTTTTATTTTTTTTTTCACTAAACTTCTCTTCTCACTTCATTTCATTCATTTGGTCTTCAATCACTGATATCATTTCTTCCACCTGATCAAATCAGCTACTGAAGCTTGTGCATGCATCATGTAGTTCTTGTGCCGTGGTTTTCAGCTCCATGAGGTCATTTAAGGACCTCTCTACACTGTTTATTCTAGTTGTCCATTCACCTAATCTTTTTTCAAGACTTTTGTCTTATTTGCAATCGGTTCGAACATCCTCCTTTAGCTTGGAGAAGTTTGTTATTACCAATGATCTGAAGCCTTCTTCTCTCAACTAGTCAAAATCATTCTCCGTCCATCTTTGTTCCATTGCTGGTGAGGAGCTGTGTTCCTTTGGAGGAGAAGAGGTGCTCTGGTTTTTACAATTTTCAGCTTTTCTGTCCTGGTTTCTCCCCATCTGTGCTTTTATCTACCTTTGGTCTTTGATGATTGTGACGTACAGACGTGGTTTTGGTGTGGATGTCCTTTCTGTTTGTTAGTTTTTCTTCTAACAGTCAAGACCCTCAGTTGCAGGTCTTTTGGAGTTTGCTGGAGGTCCACTGCAGACCCTGTTTGCCTGGGTATCAGCAGCAGAGGCTGCAGAACAGGAAATATTGCAGAATGGCAGATGTTGCTGCCTGATCCTTCCTTTGGAAGCTTTGTCTCAGAGGGGCACCTGGCTGCATGAGGTGTCAGTCAGCCCCTACTGGGAGGTGTCTCCCAGTTAGGCTACTCAGGGTTCTGGGACCCACTTGAGGAGGCAGTCTGTCCATTCCCAGATCTCAAACTCCATACTGGGAGAACCACTACTCTCTTCAAATCTGTCAGACAGGGCGTTTATGTTTGCAGAAGTTTCTGCTGCTTTTTGTTCAGCTATGCCCTGCCCCAGAGGTGGAGTCTACAGAGGCAGGCAGGCCTCCTTGAGCTGTGGTGGGCTCTACCCAGTTTGAGCTTACAGGCTGCTTTGTTTACCTACTCAAGTCTCAGCAATGGTGGGTACCCCTCCCCCAGTATCACTGCCACCTTGCACTTTGATCTCAGACTGCTGTGCTAGCAGTGAGTGAGGTTCTGTGGGTGTGGGACCCTCTGAGAGAGGTGCAGGATGAAATCTCCTGGTGTTCCATTTGCTAAGGCTGTGGATAAGCACAGTATTGGGGGGCAGTGTCCTGAATTTCCAGGTACCATCTGTCATGGCTTCCCTTGGCTAGGAAAGGGAATTCCCTGACCCCTGTGCTTCCTGAGTGAGGCGATGACCCCCTCCCCCACCCCATGGACTGCACCCACTGTCTGACAAGCCACAGTGAGATGAACCTGGTACCTCAGTTGGAAATGCAAAAATCACCTGTCTTCTGTGTCGCTCATGCTGGGAGCTGCAGACTGGAGCTGTTCCAATTCGGCCATCTTGGAACATCGAGCCTACAACCTATCTTCCAGGTTACTAATTACTTTTTCTACTTGATTAATAATGCATTTGAGAGATCCTCATGCATTTTCAGTTTGTCAACTGAATTTTTCTTCTTTTTAAATTTGAATCTTTAAAAAATGTATCTGACAAAATTTGGAATTCTTTCTCTGCATTGTCTTTAAGTTCACTAAGCTTCCTCGAGACACCTATTTTCAATTCTCTGCCTGATAATTCACATATCTCTGTCACTCCTGCATTGGTCACTGGTGCCTTATTTAGTTCATTTGGTTAGGTTATGTTTTCCTGGATGTTTTTGATGCTTATGGACATTTATTAATGTCTTAACATTGAAGAGTTAGGTTTTTTTTCTATATTCACAGTTTGTGCTTGGTTTGGCCCATCCTTATTGAAAAGACTTTCCATGTATTCAAAGAGGATTGAGTGTTGTCCTGTAAGTTTGTTTTCACGGAATCCATAACAGCACTAGGTGGCATCTTAAGCTCAGGAATGCTGTGACTCTTGCCAACTCCTAGAGGCACTGCTTTGGTGGTGTTGAGTAATATAAGGGAAAGTTTCCTGGGTCACCAGGTAAAGTACGTCACTCTCTTCTCTCTCTTTCCCCCAATATGAAGGAGTCTTTTTTTATGCTGAGTTGTCTAGAATTGGGAAAGGGGTGACATGTGTACTCCTGTGGCCACTACAGCTGGGAAAGTGCTAGATTAAACATTAAGCTAGCACAGTACTGGGTCTCATCCAAGGCTCATGGCAACTACTGCCTGACTAATGTTTATAGGAGACTCAAGTGCTCTTCAGTCTGAAGATGGGGAATCCTTCTGGTACTGGGTTCTTTCCTTCAGTACAGTCAGTTTCCTTATGACTAGAGTGGGTCTAGAAAGACCATTTAGGAGCTAAGGCCTGTTATTGGGGGCTTCAGGGATCTCCTTGTTGCTTCATTTTACTATAGCTAAGCTGGTACCCAAGTTGCAAGACAAAATCCTCTGTACTCTTCCCACTCCTTTCCCAAAGCCACAGAAGTTTCTTCACCAGCTACATTGCCTGGAGTTAAAGGGAGGATGATGTATGCACTCTTTTGGCCACCAAAGCTGGTGTTGCACTAGGTTGGGTGCATCCAAAATCAATTGCCTCTGAGAGAACAGTACAGCTCCAGGGTTTTTCTAAGGACTATTAGTCCTTGTGGCCTGATGGTCACTCAAATTTGCTTCAGGCCTATGGCCATGTTAGTCAGCTAGTGGTGGAGCCAGCCAGGACTCCTCCCACTGGAGCTTAGAATTTTCCTCATTCAGAACCACTATAAATGTTCCCTGCTTCGGTACCAGCATAATTTTTCACTATGTTGCATACCAGTGGGACAGGGCAAGACTGAGTTCCAATGCAGAGTAGCCCATTCACTTAACTCACCGTCCTGTAAGCAAACAAATTGTCTTTCAATAAAGTGCTGATGGACAATGGGGGAGGGTTGGTGTAGGCAATGCAAGACCATCTTTCCTACACTCTTCAATGACTCTTACTGATATTTTGTTAAAACCAGTGATTGTGATTGCTGACTTTATTGGTTATTATGAATGTGCTTTATTGCATGCATAGTTGTTTAATTTGGTGTTCTTTCAAGGAGACTGATTGCTGAAGCATTCTATTCAGCCATCCTGCTCTGCCTCCACTTCCTTATAGCAGGTTTATTGAGTTATAATTCATATACCACACAATGTGCCTATTTAATGCATACAATGTAATGGATTTTAGTACATTCAGAATTGTGCAACAATCTTCACAATTTTAGAATATTTTCATCATTCCTAAAAGAGACCTCATACTCATTATCAGTCACTCTACAGTCCACTTGCCCCTCCATAGCCTTAAGTAACCAGTAATCTACTTTCTGTCTCTATAGATTTGATTATTCTGGATATTTCATGCGAGTAGTCTCATAAGTATGTGATGTCTTGTTACTGACTTCTTTCACTGGGCACAATGTTTCAAGTTTTATCTATATTGGATCATATATCAACACTTACATTGTGTGACTAATATTTTATTAATAAATTTTATTTATATATTCATCAATTGACTGGTATTTGGCTGTTATGCATAATCCTACTATAAAACTTTTATAGATATTTTTATCTTAACTATACTATTTTGAGAAAATATTCTTGTATTTTATTTCTCATCTTCAATCTCAGGAACCTGTAAAATTTGTGGATTTGCTTGGTGACCATGGGAAACATGTCAATCCTCTGTGGGAGTTGATCAAATGGTGCCTGGGTCTGTCAGTGTACACCATCCCTTCCATTGGTATGTAAATCATCTTCTACCTGGACCAGTTTGATGTCCTGTAATATTTCTTAATATCTAAATATAAATTTTGGGCTAAAAGCCCCATGCAAGTACAAAATCCAGTGGGGCAGTGAAATCTTAAAGCTCCAAAATGATCTCCTTTGACTCCATGTCTCACATCCAGGTCATGCTGATGCAAGAGGTGGGTTCCCATAGTCTTGGGCAGCTCCACTCCTATGGCTTTCCAGGGTATAGCCTCCCTCCAAGTTGCTTTCATGTGTTGGCATTGAGCGTCTGTGGCTTTTCTGGGTGTACTGTGTAAGCTATCAGTGGATCTACCATTCTGGGGTCTGGAGGACAGTGGCCCTCTTCTCACAGCTCCACTAGGCAGTGCTCCAGTGGGAACTCTGTGTGGGGGCTTCAACCCCACATTTCCCTTCCACACTACCCTAGCAGAGGTTCTCTATGAGGGCCTTGTCCCTGCATCACACCTCTGTCTGGGCAGTCAGGCATTTCCATACATACTGTAAAATCTGGGCAGAGGTTCTCAAACCTTAATTCTTGATTTTTGTTCACCCACAGGCCCAACACCACATGGAAGCCACCAAGGCTTGGGGCTTCCATCCTTTGAAGCAATTACCTGAACTCAACCTTACCCCTTTTAGCCATGATTCCAGCCATAGCTGGAGGGGCTGGAATGCAGGCCACCAAGTGCCTGGGCTGCACACAGCAAGAGGGCCCTGGGCCTGGTCCAGGAAACCATTTAACATTTGGCTCCTTGCCCTGGGCCTGGTCCAGGGCCCTGGGCCTGGTCCAGGAAACCATTTAACATTTGGCTCCTCCTTACTTATGTAAATTTCTGCAGCTAGCTTGAATTTCTCCTTAGAAAATGGCTTTTTTCTTTTCTATCCATTGTCAGGCTGCCAATTTTCCAAACTTTTATTCTGTTTCCCTTTTCTGAGGGACTTGCTCTCATGTCCAGGCTGGAGTGCAGTGGTGCAATTATGACTCACTACAGCGTTGACCTCCTGGGCTTAAGCAATCCTCCTGCCTCAACTCCTAAGTAGCTGGGACTACAGGGGCTCACCACCACACCCAGCTAATTTTTGTATTTTTAGTAGATATGGGGTTTCATCATATTGCCCAAGCTGGTCTTGAACCCCTGGGCTCAAGTGATCTGCCAGCCTTGGCTTTGAGAAGTGCTGGGGTTATAGGCATGAGCCACCGTGCTCAGCTATAATGGGTTTTCAATTATGTGAACAATCATTATGATGTACTATGCAGTAGCAGCAGCTAGAAATGTTATATATAGCATTACTAAAACAAACTAGAAGGAGCTAAAAGTAAATGATTGACAATGGATGGTAAGATTATAAAGTTTTCTTTTTCATCACTTACTTTCTCAGTGTTCTATAATGAACATGTATTACTTGAATAAGGAAAGATAAAGAACACTATGAATTAAAATGAAGTTTATTACCTGAACTTGATATATGTTATCATTCTGTAGGGCTGGCTTTGTTGGAAGAAAAGCTCAAATATAACAATGAGAAATACCAAAAGTTTAAGGCGGTGGAAGAAAGCCTGCGTAAACAGCTGGTGGAGATGTTAGGTGATGATGGTGTATTCTTATATCCCTCACATCCTACAGTGGCACCTAAGCATCATGTCCCTCTAACACGGCCTTTCAACTTTGCTTACACAGGTACCTAATTGTATTCCTTGAATTCTGTAATCTTAAAGAAATAGAGATGTATGTTTCCAAGGAAAACATAATTTTCTTTTGCAGTTGGACAAGTTTTAAACATGCGGGTATAAAAATGTTGTGTGATTGAAAACTCCAGAAAACAGTTGTTAATGTCATATGTGGAACATACTTTGCCAATATCTGGTTTCTCCCCAAAACCCTACAAGTGCATATGAGTATCCACATTTTACAGAACTGTGCCTCAGGGAGGTTCAGCCACTTGTCTTCTATCACACAGTGTGATCACACTAGATGCAAAGTCTCCCCTGGCTGCTCTGAATTAAACTAAGTTAAGCTTTTCTCAGGATCTCTGGCTTCCCAGAAGATTCTCGTACAGAAGACAATTCTCCAAGGGATCGTTTACTTGCCTTAGGGATCATCCCCTTTGAATTTAATTCATTCTATTGTTCACTGAAGTAGTTTTCTTCACCTGGTTTTTAAGTTATGGATGGATCATGATTATGTGAGGTCTAAAGGCCCATGGATCTGTACTAGGTCAGTTTCTATGGTTTCTCCAATGTCTTGTTCCAGGGAAACACATTCTTTGAGATGAAGATAGAAAAATCTTCATCAAATATGCATTCTCACCCAATAAACCTGTGGTCCACTTAAAGTTGGAATTTGGAATCCTTTGCTCTGCAATTTTATACTTGTGCATCTTAGAGGAAAATATTGAATGTTTCTCAACTTATTTCCTATCTAGGAACTCAGGGTAATCTATGCCTTACAGTGTTGCTGTTAAGATTAAATGAAATAATACGTGTAAATTAATTAACATAAGGGTTGGGGAGGATGAGGGAGAGGATATTAAATAGTCTCTATCCTTAATTTCTTCATCCTTACTCTCTCCCTGGCTTTGGTCACTCACTCTTAATTGCTTCCTTCCTGTCTTCCTGTCTCTCT
>NW_012122876.1:13173-18070 GCF_000951035.1 Colobus angolensis palliatus | reverse complement strand
TATCAAGTCTTCCACTCTTTTTTCAAGATTTTTAATTTCTTCACGCTGGGTACGTTATTCCTCCTTTAGATCTGAGACGTTTGATGGACTGAAGACTTCTTCTCTCATCTCATCACAGTCATTCTCCATCCAGCTTTGATCCATTGCTAACAATGAGCTGCGTTCCTTTGCAGGGGGAGATGCGCTCTTATTTTTTGAATTTCCAGCTTTTCTGCCCTTCTTTTTCCCCATCTTTGTGGTTTTATCTGCCTCTGGTCTTTGATGATTGTGACGTACTGATTCTGTTTTGGTGTGGGTACTCTTCCTGTTTATTAGTTTTTCTTCTAACAGTCAGGACCCTCAGCTGTAGGTCTGTTGGAGAATGCTTGAGGTCCACTCCAGATCCTGTTTGCCTGGGTATCAGCAGCAGAGGCTTCAGAAGATAGAATATTGCTGAACAGCGAGTGTACTTGTCTGATTCTTGCTTTGGAAGCTTCCTCTCAGGGGTCTACTCCACCGTGTGAGATGTGAGGTGTCGGTCTGCCCCTAGTGGGGGATGTCTCCCACTTAGGCTACTCAGGGGTCAGGGACCCACTTGAGTAGGCAGTCTGTCCTTTCTCAGATCTCATCCTCCGTGTTGGGAGATCCACTATTCTCTTCAAAGCTGTCAGACAGAGTAGTTTGCGTCTGCAGAGTTTTGTGCTGCTTTGTTGTTGTTGTTGTTGTTGTTGTTATTGTTGATTAGCTATGCCCTGTCCCCAGAGGTAGAGTGTACAGAGACAGGCAGGGCTCCTTGAAGTGCTGTGAGATCCACCCAGTTTGAGCTCCCCGAGGCAGCTTTGTTTACCTACTGAAGCCTCAGCAATGGCGGGCACCCCTCCCCCAGCCTTGCTGTTGCCTTGCAGTTAGATTGCAGACTGCTGTGCTAGCAATGAGGGAGGCTCCGTGGGATGGCATGGGACCCTCCCGGCCAGGTGTGGGATATAATCTCCTGGTGTGCCCGTTTGCTAAGAGCCTTGGTACAGCACAGTATTGGGGTGGCAATTACCCGATTTTCCAGGTGTTGTGTGCCTCAGTTCCACTGGCTAGGAAAAGGGATTCCCTTCCCCCTTGCGCTTCCCAGGTGAGGCGAGACCTTGCCCTGCTTCAGTCCTTGCTGTTCGGGCTGCAGCAGCTGACCAGCACCGATTGTCCAGCACTCCCTAGTGAGATGAACCTAGTACCTCAGTTGAAAATGCATAAAACTGGCCAGGCACGGTGGCTCAAGCCTGTAATCCCAGCACTTTGGGAGGCCGAGGTGGGTGGATCACGGGGTCAGGTGATCGAGACCATCCTGGCTAACACGGTGAAACCCTGTCTCTACTAAAAATACAAAAACTAGCCAGGCGAGGTGGTGGGCACCTGTAGTCCCAGCTACCCGGGAGGCTGAGGCAGGAGAATGGCCTAAACCCGGGAGGCGGAGCTTGCAGTGAGCTGAGATCTGGCCACTGCACTCCAGTCCGGGCGACAGAGCGAGACTTCTCCTCAAAAAAAAAAAAAAAAAAAGAAAATGCATAAATCACCTGTCTTCTGTGTCCCTAGCGCTGGGAGCTTGAGACTGGAGCTGTTCCTATTAGGCCATCTTGCTCCGCCCCAGCTGACTTTTCTCTCTCTCTCTCTTTCTTTCTTTGTTTGTTTGTTTGTTTCTTTCTTTCCTTTTTTCTTGTTTTTTGATTAGAGACAGAGTTTCGCTCTCATTGCCCAGGCTGGAGTGCAATGGCTGGATCTTGGCTCACCACAACCTCCACATCCCAGGTTCAAGCGATTCCTGCCTCAGCCTCCCGAGTAGCTGGGATTACAGGCATGCACGCGATGTCATTTTTTTAGCAGAATTTTTATTTTAAAAAACTATTCTAAAATTCTTATGGAACCAAAAGAGAGCCCTACTTTCTCTGGGTCCAGGAGGTAGCTGGACCAGAGTCTCTCACAGGGTGATGGGAATCCCTGGGGAATGGGAACTTCTGGTCAGATACTGCTGTAGCTGTCCTGCCCAAAATGTTTCTCAGCTCTGTGCCTGCTGTAGCACCTTCTCTATCTAATCTCTGGAGACATTTGTTTTCATGAAGGGTGTGAGATTCCCTACACCTAGGATCCCAGATGTCCATGGCTGGAGTGGGCAATCCCACTGTTCCTTCACTCACCCCTTTCCCATGAGCTCTTCAGGGCTGGGAAGAGTCCTAGCATTCATGAACCCCACACAGAGTTCCCAGCTTCCTCTCTGTTCACCCTCAGTGTCTACATCTTCTCTCAATCCACATTTGGCATTATCTCTCTGAAGATCTGGTCAAATTATGTTGGTTTCCTCGAAATTCCAGTCTCTCTCCATGGCAGTGGCACTTCCTGGCTGCATCTAGTCAGGCATCTTTCATAATTTCCTTCCATATGAATTTTAGAATATATTTTTTATTTTTCTGAAAAATGGCATTGGTAGTTTGATAGGAATAGCGTTGAATCTGTAAATTGTGTTGGGTAGTATGGCCAGTTTAACTATATTGACTTTTCTTATCCATGAACATGAAATGTTTTTTTCACTCATTTGTGTCATTTCTGATTTCTTTCAACACTGTTTTATAGGTCTCCTTGTAGATATTTTTACCTACTTGATTAGTGTTTTTTAAGTGTATAATGTTTTGTGGATATTTTAAATGATATTCTGTTTTTGATTTGACTCTCAACTTGACGATTATTGGCATAGAGTAATGCTACTGAATTTTGTGCATAGATTTTGTATCCTGAAACATTACTGAAGGCATTTATCAGTTCTAGTAGCCTTTCAGTGGAGAGTTTCGGATTTTCTGTATATAAATTCCTATCATCCATGAAGATAATTTGACTTCCTCTCTTCATGTTTGGATGCCTTGTATTTTCTTGCCTCATGGGTCTGGATAGGACTTTCAGTACTATGTTGAATAGAAGTGGTAAGGATAGGAATCCTTGTCTTGTTCCAGTTCTCAAAGGAAATGCTTCTAGCTTTTGCCCATTCATTATGATGTTTGCTCTAGTGTATCATAGATGGCTATTATTTTTTGTTATGTTGCTTTGATGCCTAATTTGTTGATAGTTTTTAACTTGAAGGAATATTGGATTTTATCAAAAGCTTTTCTATGTGTATTAAGACGATCCTATGATTTTTGCTTTTAGTTCTGTTTATGCGGTGAATCACATTTATTGATTTGCATATGTTGTACAAGCCTTGCATCTCAGGAATATAGCCTATTTGATTATGCTGAATTAACTTTTGGATGTGCTGCTTAATTTGGTTTTCTACTATTTTATTGAGAATTTTTGTATCTATGATAGGGATATTGGCCTGAAGTTTTCTTTTTTTCTTGTTGCATCTCTGCTAGATTTTCGTATCAAGCTGATGCTAGCTTTCTACAATGAGTTAAAGAGGATCCCTTCCTCTTCAATTTTTTTTGGAATAGTTTTAGTAGAATTAGGACCAGTTCTATTTTGTACATCTGGTAGAATTTGGCTGTGAATCCATCTGGTCCAGTGCTTTCTTTAGTTCATTGCTTTTTTATTACTGATTCTATTTCAAAATTTGTTACTGTTTTCTTTAGGTTATTACTTTCTTCCTGGTTCAACTTTTGAAGGCTGTGTATTTCCCTGAATTTATCAATTTTCTCTAGATTTTCTAATTTGTGTGTAAAGAGAAGTTTATAATTGTCACTGATTAACCTTTGTATTTCTGTGGAATCAGTTATAATGTCATCCTTGTCATTTCCGATCGAACTTATTTGGATCTGCTCCTTTTTATTGTTTGTCAATCTAGCTAGTGGTTTACCAGTCTTATTTATTTTTTGAAAGACAAGCTGCTAATTTCATTGATCTTTCATATACAGTTTTGTGTCTTAATTTCATTCAGCTGTTCTCCAATTTTTAATTTCTTTAATTCTACTAGCTTTGGAGTTGGTTTGTTTCTGTTTCTCTCACTCCTTTAGGGGCAATGTTAGATTGGTAAATTCACATCTTTCTAACTTCTTATTGAAGGTGTTTAGTGCTTTCATAAATTTTCCTCTTTACATTGATTTATACGTATGCTAAAAGATTTGGTAAGTTATATCTCTGTTTCTGCTTCCTGCCTTAATTTTGTTGTTCACCCAGGAGTTATTCAGGAGAAAGTTGTTTAATTTTTTTGCATTTTTGTAGTTTTAAGTGATCCTCTTGATATTAATTTCTATTTTATTGTACTGGGGTGCAAGAATGTGCTTCATATAATTTTGAGTTCCTAAAATTTATTAAGACTTGGTTTTTGACTGAGTATGTGTTCAATCGTAAAATATGTTCCATGTACAGACAAGAATTATGTATATTTTGTGGTTGTTGGGTGGAGTAATTTTACAGAACTTTTTTAAAATGTGTTTTTTCATGATTTTAAGACTTTCTTTATAAAAAAATGTTTTCTTGGGGGGTGGAGCAAGATGGCTAAATAGGAACAGCTGCAGTCTCGAACTCCCAGGGCGAGCGACACAGAAGACAGGTGATTTCTGCATTTTCAACTGAGGTACTGGGGTCATCTCACTAGGGAGTGCCAGAAAATCGGTGCTGGTCAGCTGCTGCAGCCCGAAGAGCAAGAGCTGAAGCAGGGCAAGGCATCGCCTCACCTGGGAAGCGTAAGGGGGAAGGGAATCCCTTTTCCTAGCCAGGGGAACTGAGACTAACAACACCTGAAAAATCCGGAAACTCCCACCCCAGTACTGCGCTTTAAGCAAACGGGCACACCAGGAGATTATAACCCACACCTGGCTGGGAGGATCTCATGCACACGAAGCCTCCCTCATTGCTAACACAGCAGTCTGCGATCTAACAGCAAGGCAGCAGCGAGGCTGGGGGAGGGGCGCCCGCCATTGCTGAGGCTTAAGTAGGTAAACAAAGC
>NW_012122876.1:10340-10687 GCF_000951035.1 Colobus angolensis palliatus | reverse complement strand
AAAAAAAAAAAGCAGCAGAAACCTCTGCAGACGCAAATGACTCTGTCTGACAGCTTTCAAGAGAGCAGTGGATCTCCCAACATGGAGTTTGAGATCTGAGAAGGGACATACTGCCTGCTCAAGTGGGTCTCTGACCCCTGAGTAGCCTAACTGGGAGACATCCCCCACTAGAGGCCTTCTGACAACCCACACCTCACAGGGTGGAGTACACCTCTGAGAGGAAGCTTCCAAAGCAAGAATCAGACAGGTACACTCGCTCTTCAGCAATATTCTATCTTCTGCAACCTCTGCTGCTGATACCCAGGCAAACACGGTCTGGAGTGGACCTCAAGCAATCTCCAACAGAC
>NW_012122876.1:9024-9351 GCF_000951035.1 Colobus angolensis palliatus | reverse complement strand
ACAGAGAACACCACAAGGATACTCCTCGAGAAGAGCAACTCCAAGACACATAATTACCAGATTCACCAAAGTTGAAATGAAGGAAAAAATCTTAAAGGCAGCCAGAGAGAAAGATCGGGTTACCCACAAAGGGAAGCCCATCAGACTAACAGCAGATCTCTTGGCAGAAACTCTAGAAGCCAGAAGAGATTGGGGGCCAATATTCAACATTCTTGAAGAAAAGAATTTTAAGCCCAGAATTTCATATCCATCCAAACTAAGTTTCATCAGTGAAGGAGAAATAAAATCCTTTACAGATAAGCAAATGCTTAGAGATTTTGTCACCAC
>NW_012122876.1:1523-8258 GCF_000951035.1 Colobus angolensis palliatus | reverse complement strand
CCATCAGTGACAGACTGGATTAAGAAAATGTGGCACATATACACCATGGAATACTATTTAGCCATAAAAGAGGATGAGTTTGTGTCCTTTGTAGGTACATGGATGCAGCTGGATACCATCATTCTCAGCAAACTATCGCAAGAACAGAAAACCAAATACTGTATGTTCTCACTCATAGGTGGGAATTGAGCAATGAGATCACTTGGACTCAGGAAGGGGAACATCACACACCAGGGCCTATCTTGGGGAGGGGTGAAGGGAGAGGGATTGCATTGGGAGTTATACCTGATGTAAATGATGAGTTGATGGGTGCTGACAATTTGATGGGTGCAGCACACCAACATGGCACAGGTATACATATGTAACAAACCTGCACTTTATGCACATGTACCCTAGAACTTAAAGTATAATAATAATAATAAAATAACAAAAACAGTAGTGGGGGCAGGGAGAGTATGGGGCAAAGATTGAAAAGCTACATATTGGATACTACTATGGTCATTTACTGGGTGATAAGTCCAACCATACTACAAACCTCTGGGTGACAAGTCCAGTCATACTACAAACCTCAGCATCATACAATATACCTTCATAAAAAACCTACACATGTATCTTTGGAATCTAAAATAAAAGTTTTAAAAATAAAGATGCAATTAAACTTTTAAATAGTTATAAAATCGTATTTCCAAATGATTCGCAAGTGTTGGGTTAGTAAAATTAGTGGCGGTAACTCTTAAAATTGTCAACATCTTGGAGTAGAAGATGTACAAAATGTGTCTCAGGTACAATGCAAACACATCTCTTAGGAATACGGTAGTACTCTCCTATTACAGTGGTATCTTGTTGACATCTTGAAAATCTTTCTTCAATTCTCGTTCACATCCTATTGCTAAACAGGATTTTACATTTCTGTCTTCTTGAATGCTGGACTGTGGACTGATTTGCTTCACATTCTGTCTTGTCATTGTAGCTTCCTCTCTGTCTTTTCCTGGCAAGAGCTCTCACTATAAATGTGAGGGTGCGTTCTGGGGATCAGAAGTCCAAGGTAAAGGTATCAGGATTTGGTTTTCTCTGAGGACTCTCTCCTTGACTTGCAGATAGCTGCATTCCTGCTATTTGAAGTTTTTTCATCAGTGTTTTAAACATTTTAGTATACTAGTCTTTCACTCCCTTTGTTAAATTTACTTCTAAGTATATTGTTTGTTTGTTGCTATTGTAAATGGGTTTGATTTCTTAATTTCTCTTTTTGATAGTTTGTTATTAGTGTATAGAAATGCTACTGATTTTTATATGCTTATTTTTGTATCTCACTACTGTCCTAATTGTATTTATCTGTTCTAACAGTTTTTTGGTGAAGTCTTTCAGGTTTTCTATAGATATAAGATCATTATGTCAACCAACAGAGAAAAGTTTAGTTCTTCCTTTTCTGTTAGAGTGCCTTTTATTTCTTTTTCTTCTAATTGCTTTTTGAAAACAAGTGATGAATTTGAGCACCCTTGTCATATTACATTATTAAATATTATCTTTGGGACTCTTCCTCTCTCTTACTTTGTAACTCCTATTATATTTTTTAATTCTTGAATTTTCGATTCAGTGTATGCATGTGTTTGTTTGTTACATACGCATTACAAGCGTAATGATGGGGACTGTGTTTCTAGTGTACCCACACCAAATTATTGAACATTGTACTCAATAGGTAATTTTCAGTTCTCACTCCACTCCTACCCATTCCCATTTTGGAGTTCCCAGTGTCTATTATCTTTATCTTTATGTCCAAGTTTACCCATTTCTTAGCTCCCAAATATAAATGAGAACAGGCAATATTTGATTTTCTGCTTTTAAGTTAGTTCACTTCGAGTGATGGCCTCCATCTCCATCAATGCCACTGCAAAAACATGATTTCATAATTTTTTAAATGGCTGCATAGTATTCCATGGTATATATACCACATCTTCTTTATCCAGTCAACCACTGGTAGACACTTGGATTGGTTCCATGACTTTGCTATTGTGAATAGTGCTGTGATGGACATACAAGTGCAGGTGTCTTTTTTGTATAAAGATTTATTTTCCTTTGGATAGATACTCAGTAGTGGGGTTGCTATGTAGAATAGTAGTTCTATTTTTATTTCTTTCCAATATCGCCATACTATTTTCCATAGAAGTTGAACGAATTTACGTTTTCACCAACAGGGTATATGCATTCCATTTTCTCTGTATCCATGCCAACATGTGATGTTTTTTGACTTTTTATTAATATCCATTCTGACTGGTATAAGGTGATATCTCAATGTAGTTTTAATTTGCCTGTCTCTGATGATTAGTGATGCTGAGAATTTTTTTATGTGTTTATTGGCTGATGGTATTTCTTCTTTTGAGAAGTGTCTGTTCATGTCATTTGCCCAGTTTTTAATGGAGTTGGTTGTTTTACTCTTGTTAAGCTGTTTGAGTTCTACGTAGATTCTGGATATTCTTTTTGTGTTGGAAACATGATTTGCAAATAGTATGACCCATTCTGTAGGGGATCTGTCTACTCTGTTGATTATTTATTTTGCTTTGCAGAAGCTTTTTAGTTTAAGTCTCATTTGTCTATTTTCATTTTTGTTGCTGTGGCTTTTGGGATCTTCATCATAAATTACTTGCCTAGGCCAATGGCCAAAAGAATTTTTCCTAGGTTTTATTCAAGGATTTTAATAGTTTTGGGTCTTACATTTATGTCTTAATCCAACTTGAGTTAATTTTTCTATATGGTGAGAGATAGGGATCAAGTTTCTTTCTTTGGCATATGGCTAGCCACTGTTCCAAGTACTGTTTATTGAACAGGGCATTCTTTCCCCATTGTTTGTTTTAGTCAACTTTATGAAAGATAAGTTGACTTTAGGTGGTATGTGGCTTTATTTCTGGGTTCTCTATTCTGTTACATTCACCTTTATGTCCATTTTTCTTTTTATTATACGTTAAGTTCTAGGGTAAATGTGCACAACATGCAGGGTTTTTACATATGTATACATGTGTCATGTTGGTGTACTGCACCCATCAACTCGTCAGCACTCATCAACTCGTCATTTACATCAGGTGTCCATTTTTTTTAACCAGTACCATGCTGCTTTAGTTACTATAACTGGTAGTGTAATTGAAGTCAGACAACGTGATGCTTCCAGATTTGTTCTTTTGCTTATGAGTGCTTTGGCTAATCAGTGTTTCTTTTTCATTCTATATGAACTTCAGAATAGCTTTTTTCTAACTCTGTGAAAAATGATGCTGGTAATTTGATACACGTTACATTGGTTCTTTGGACTGCTTTGGTTGATATAGTCATTTAAACAATATCGATTCTTCCAATTCATGAGAGTTGGGTTTTTTTTTTTCTTTTTTTGTGGTATATATTTTTTTCATCAATGTTTTGTAGTTCTCTTTGCGGAGATCTTTCACCTCTTTGGTTAAGTGTATTTCTAAGTATTTTGTTTTGTGTGTATGGCAGTTGTAAATTTGATTCAGGTCTTAATTTCATTCTCAGCTTTGTGTATAGAAGTTCTACTGATTTTTGCATGTTGATTTTGTATTCTGAGACTATACGCAAGTTGTGTATTGAGTCTAGGAGTCTATTGGAGGAGTCTGTGAGGTTTTCTAGGTATATGATCACATCATTAACAAATGGAAATAATTTAGCTTTCTATTTTCCAATTTGGATGCCTTTTATTTCTTTCTTTTGCTGGGTTGCTCTGGCTAAGACTTCCAGTAATATGTTGAATAGAAATCAAGAGTAGACGTTTTTGTCTCATTCTCTCTCTTAGGGGAAATACTTTAACCTTTTGCCCATTCAATATGATGTTGGTTGTGCATTTCTTATAAATAACTCATTATTTTGGCGTTTGTTTCTTCCATGTCTAATTTGTTGAGGGTTTTTATCGTAAATGGGTATTGTGTTTTTTTTGGAATGCTTTTTACGTATCTATTGAGATAATTATATCCTTGCTACCCTTACATAAATCCCAGTTGATTGTGATGAATTATCTTTTGATGTGCTGTTGAATTCTGTTTACCAGCATATTGTTGAGGATTTTTGCATCTGTGTTCAGCAGGAATATTGGCCTGTAGTTTTTTTATTGTTCTTGTGTTTTTGCATGGTTTTAATATCATGGAGATACTGGATTTGTACAATGATTTAGAGAGGTATTCCTCCACTTTGATTTTTTGGAATAGCCTCAGTAGGATGACACCAGATCTTTTTTGTACATCTGGCAAAACCTGACTGAATCAGTCTATTCCTGGGCTTTTGTTTTTTGCACGATTTGTATTACTGATTAGATTACTGATGAGATTTCTTTGTTGGAAGATTTATATTACTGATTAGATTTTTGTTTTTTACTTATTTGTAGTGTTCAGGTTTTCTATTTCGTCCTAATTCAATCTTGAGAAGTTGTATGTTTCCAGGAAACTATCCATTTTCTCTAGATGTTCTAGTTTGTGTTTATAGAATTCTCCATTTTAGTCCCTGATTGTCTTTTGTGTTTCTATGGCATAAATTGTAATATCACCTTTATCATTTCTGACTGTGCTTATTTGAATCTTCTCTGTTTCTTGTTTGTTTTTTGATTAGTCCAGCTAGGGGTCTGTTAATTTTTTTTCTAATGCTTTCAAAGAACTAAATTTTCTTTCATTAATACTTTTTAGCCTTTTTTGGTCTCAATCTTATTTAGTTAACCCTGGATTTGTTATTTCTTTTCTTCTGCTGGCTTAGGGTTTGGTTTGTTCATAATTTTATATTTCCTTAAGGTGTGACATTAGGTTGTTAATTTTAGAGCTCTCTCTCCTTTTTATGTAGGAATTTAATGCTATAAACTTTCATTTTAGCACTTTTTTGCTGTGTTGTAGATGTTTTGTTATATTGTGTCTGTTTTTATACATTTCAATTTTTTTATTTCTGCCTTAATTTCATTGTTCACACACAAAAAGTTTAAGAATAAGTTGTTTAGTTTCCATGTATTAGCGTAGTTTTGAGAGTTCTTCTTGTTATTGCTTTCTAAATTTATTCCACTGTGGTCTGAGAAGAGACTTGATATTATTTTACCTTTTTGAATGCATTGAGACTTGCTTTCTGGCCAAGCATATGGTCAATTTTGGAGAATGTGCCATGCACAAGTGAAAAGAATGTATATTCTGGGGTTATTGGGTAAGCTATAGTGTAAATGTCTACTAGGACCATTTGATCTATAATCCAATTAAATCTTTGTTGATTTTCTGCCTTGCTTATCTGTCTAGTGATATCAGTGGGGTGTTAAAGTCCCACTATTGATATATTGCTATCAATCTATTTTCTTAAGTCTAGAAGTATATTTTTTATAAATCTGGATGCTCCAGTGTCTGTTGCACATCTATTTTAAATAATTCAATCTTCTTCTTGTATTGGAGCTGTTCTTAAATATAATTTCCTTATTTATATTTTAGTACCACTGTTGAGCTAAAGTCTGTTTTATCTGATATGAGAGTGGTTATTCCTGCTTGCTTTTATTTTTCATTTGCATGGTGTATCTTTTTCCGCCATTTTACTTTGAGTCTGATAGTGTCTTTAGCCAGTAGATGGGTCTTTTATAGACTGCAGATGGTTGGGTCTTATTTTGTGACTCTGTATCGTTTAAGTGGAGTATTTAGGCCATTTACATGCAAGATTAATATTGATATGTGAAGTTTTCTTCCTATCACAATAGTGTTAGTTATTTTGGAGTTTCCATTTTGTTATTGCTTTGTAGAATCTGTGAATTTTGTACTTACGTGTCTTTGTCTGATGGCAAGAATCTTTCATGTGTTTTCATGTTTAGAATTCATTTAAGCATTTTTTGTATGTCCAATCTAGTGGTTTTTTTTTTTTTTTAATTTTACATTAACTTATGGGATACAGGTACGGAATGTGCAGGTTTGTTACATAGGTATACATGTGCCATGGTGGTTTCCTGCCTATCAGCCCATCATTTAGGCTTTAAGCAATGCGTGCATTAGGTATTTATCCAAATGCTCTCCCTCCCCTTACCCCCTGCCCCTGACAGACCTCAGTGTGTGATGTTCCCCTCCCTGTGTCCATGTGTTCTCATTGTTCTACTCCCACTTATGAGTGAGAACATGTGGTATTTGGTTTTATGTTCCTGTGTTAGTTTGCTGAGAATTATGGCTTCCACCTTCATCCATGTTCCTGAAAAATACAAGAACTTATTCTTTTTTATGGCTGCATAGTATTCCATGGTATATATGTGCCATATTTTCTTTACCTAATGTATTACTGATTGACATTTTGGTTACTTCCAAGTCTTTGCGATTGTAAATAGTGCTGCAATAAACATATGTGTGCATGTGTCTTTATAGTAGAATGATTTATACTCCTTTGGGTATATATGCAGTAATGGGATTTCTGGATCAAATGGTATTTCTGGTTCTAGATACTTGAGGAATTGCCACATTGTCCTCCACAATCATTGAACTAATTTACACTCCCACCAACAGTGGAAAAGCATTTCTATTTCTCCACAGCCTCACCAGCATCGGTTGTTTCCTGGTTTGTTAATTATTGTCATTCTAACTGGCGTGAGATGGTATCTCATTGGGGTTTGGATTTGCATTTGTCTAATGACCAGTGATGAGGAGCATTTTTTCTTTATTTTTATTTATTTATTTTTTATTATACTTTAAGTTCTAGGGTACATGTGCATAACGTGCAGGTTTGTTACATATGTATACTTGTGCC
>NW_012122876.1:0-318 GCF_000951035.1 Colobus angolensis palliatus | reverse complement strand
ATTTGTCAATTTTGGCTTTTGCTGCCGTTGCTTTTGGTGTTTTAGACATGAAGTCCTTGCCCATGCCTATGTCCTGAATGGTACTACATAGATTTCCTTCTAGGGTTTTTATGGTATTAGGTCTAACATTTAAGTCTCAAATCCACCTTGAATTAATCTTCATATAAGGAGTAAGGAAAGGATCCAGTTTCAGCTTTCTACTTATGGCTGGCCAATTTTCCCAGCACCATTTAGTAAATACGGAATCCTTTCCCCATTTCTTGTTTCTCTCAGGTTTGTCAAAGATCAGATGACTGTAGATGTGTGGTATTATTTCTG
>NW_012122875.1:0-1030 GCF_000951035.1 Colobus angolensis palliatus | reverse complement strand
TGGTGGCTCATGCCTGTACCATCTCAGCACTTTGGGAGGCCGAGGTGGGTGGATCACGGGGTCAGAAGATCGAGACAAGCTGGGCCAACATGGTGAAACCCTGTCTCTACTAAAAATACAAAAATTAGCCAGGTGTGGTGGTAGGCGCTTGTAATCCCAGCTACTCAGGAGGCTGAGGCAGGAGAATTGGTTGAATCTGGGAGGCGGGGATTGCAGTGAGCTGAGATTGCGACACGGCACTCCAACCTGGGTGACAGAGTGACACTCCATCTCAAAAAAAAAAAAAAAGAATCCTTGCCTAACAGCCACTGGGAAGGCCAGGATTTGAACAACTAATGGTCTGGTCCTCCTTGCTTAGTGTTCTGCAATAAAAGCTTTTCTATCTGATGCAGCAACCCTCAATATAGACATCTGGTTTCACTGTACCACCAGGTGAGCAGACCCTAGTTCGGATCTATAACAACTTAAGCTCTCAAGCTAAACACCCTTCCCAAGAAAGCTTCCCTGTTCCCTCTGATCAAGTTCACTTGTGCCAAGCTCACACACCACTCCTGTCATTCATTGTTTAACATTCATTTTCCCTGTTAGAAGGTAAACTTTACAGAGTTAGGACAGGGGCCATTTCAGGTCCTCTGGGTCCCTGTGCATCTGACCCAGGACCTGACTCATGGAGGCGACCTGGTTTGCCAAGGATTGTCCCGGTTTGAACACTGGATGTCCTGTGCCCTAGCAAATCCCTTGGTACTGAATAAATGAGGATGGCTGGTCACCATAAACTGTGTACTGAAATAATATCTATTGCATGATAAGTAAACATTCCCTCAAGAGTGTTACAGGAAAACTAGCATGGAAAAGGTGCACACACACATACACACAATCAGTAAAAACCCCACCATTTAATACAAGATTACTTAACATGATTCTCTGCAGTATGAATCACCACACTGTTATTTCACAGAAGTTTTAAGAAACAAAGTTGGCCGGGCGCGGTGGCTCAAGCCTGTAATCCCAGCACTTTGGGAGGCCGAGA
>NW_012122874.1:0-1017 GCF_000951035.1 Colobus angolensis palliatus | reverse complement strand
TTCTGGGATTCCAAGTGTGAGCCACTGTGCCTGGCTTGAAATTAGAAATCTATGTTTCTAACAGGTTGATGCACCCTAATGGAATTGTTCTTTCTTATAAAAGCAACACCAAACAGAATTAATGTGGAAAATACCTTTCATCCAATTTTACAGAGTAAATTTTTCTCTTTGGAGTATGTATAAGATGAGGACATGAATAAATATGTCCTTCAACCAAGATTGAAACACAGGAAAAAAATATAGTAATGCTGTTCTTTTGGCTCAAAGATATTCAGGTCATTTTTGAATAGTGACAGCATTCACCGTAGGATGGGACAGTCCTGAGAAATGCACTGAGGAAGTGAAGAGTCAGCACTTAATTTTGTTCTCAAAAAGAAAAATTATATTTTATGATTTTAGCAGAGGAGACGCTGACATTCACAGATGATACAACATCTAAGATATCTGCTTTCCTCGATGTCCCAGAAGTCTGTTATGTAGTGCTTATATTTAAGTTCCAAGTTAGAATCGTATGCACTGGGGGATCAGTTTATGAGTGAGACTGCACAACTACAGGGCTCATCTCAGTGTTGCTTTGTGTTCTCTGCCTGTGGCCTTCACTCACAGTAACTCTTGTGAAGTGTAGGTGGAAATGTTCCTCTGTGTAAACGCATTTATCATCAATCAAATGTGAAAGAAAACTCTCATAGTGTTTTTTTTTTTTTTTTATGTGATGTGAAGATGTACACAAGAAATATGTAATTCTTGATGGAAACGTGTTCAGGGTGTAGGGACAAATGTATCCATCCCTGAAGCCAGGGGAGGAGAGTTTTTAAGAAGAGGACAGGCCAGCTGTGGTGGCTCACACTTGTAACCCCAGCACTTTGGGAGTCCGAGGCAGGTGGATCACCTGAGGTCAGGAGTTCAAGGTCAGCCTTCCCAATAAAGTGAAACCCTGTCTCTACTAGAAATACAAAAATTAGCTGGGTGTGGTGGTGGGCACCTGTAATCCCAGCTACTCAGGAGGCTGAGACAGGA
>NW_012122873.1:0-1457 GCF_000951035.1 Colobus angolensis palliatus | reverse complement strand
CATGAGCCACTGATCCCAACCTAGAGCAAATATTTTTATCGAATCTATGCATTCATTGAATTTGAAATTTTTTATTATTATATTTTTATTTCTAGAAATTATTATTCTTAGTCAATCTGCTTATGCCTTCTCCATAGCTTGTGCTGTTTGTTAATATTTTCAATACATCAATTCAGTTCCTTAAACATATTAAACATACATTTTATAGTCTATATCTGTTAACTCCATTATGTAAAGTCTTTGTGGGTCTGATTTTAGTATCTGCTGTTTCTGCTTTCATTCATGATTTCTTTTTGCCTTATGTATTTTGTGAGATTTGATCAGGAGCTCATGCGTCTTAGTATTTTATAGGTGGGAATTCTTTGAAGCTTGGATTGAAGTTAATTTTTTTAAGAAAGGATTATATTTAGTCACATCAGTTGACTGGGAACACTACTAATCATTTTAAATAATTTATTTTAAATTAATCATTAGCTAGAGGTTTTATGGCTTTGTGGCTTCAAATTCTCAAGGGAAAAATTTTTATTCCCTTCCATGAAGCAGCATGTTTTGCTGCAGACAATTTTCCTGGGAGGTAAGGGGAGAGGGTGAGGATTTATTTTTAGTTCACTCTCACACTGAAGGTGCAACCTTTTAGAATCTCAGTTTTATGCAGGGGGTGTGCAGTCTTCACTTAAATTCTTACCTCAGTTAGGGCCTTTGGTTTCATTTTCTCCCCTCTCACCTTACAAGACAGAGAAAACCAGTTTTAAGTTCACAGTTTGCCAAATACAATCAAGGCAATGGCTAGTTTCTGTATTGCAGTTAACTTTTTAGGTTCCAGCTTTTACTCGTTTTTTGTTTTGTTAGTACTGCTTCCTCTCTTGCCATTTTATTGATATATTTTCGAGATTTAAAATGTTTTTGCAGAATTTTTAATTGTTTTCAGTGGGAGTGTTAGATAGTCTTCCTCACTGCTAGAAATAGAAGTCTACTTTTTTATGTTTTGGTGACTTAGAAGTTGCCTTCTTCTCCCTTTTAATGCAGTTTTAAAATGCTGAGAAATGCCTATTACCCAATAATATCTCTCTGATTCCCACACTTGCCTTACTCTCCAGTCAGCTGTCTCTTTCTCCATTTGTTTCCCCAATTCTACTGCCAATCAGTGCAAGAGGCAATATGGTGAGAGTTTATGTCTGTGGGTGCTCAGAGAAGAATAAAATGGTGGGAATGGCTGGATTGTCATTGCTTGGTCCCTGATTAAAGAAATGTATTTTTGTTGTACATTAGAGACCAGAATACTTTTCTCACAGAAGCAATATGAGAAATGAGTGTAAATTAAAAAGTCGTTTTAGATTAGCTGGGTGTGGTGGTACATGCCTCTAATCCCAGCTACTCAGAGGCTGAGGCACAAGAATCGCTTGAACCCAGGAGGCAGAAGGTTGCAGTGAGCCCAGATCACACCACTCCACTCCAGC
>NW_012122872.1:0-2227 GCF_000951035.1 Colobus angolensis palliatus | reverse complement strand
GTGGAAGACCAGTAAAAATTCCTGGACAAGTATTAGCGAGGTAAAGCCTAGCTCAAGGTACTAACATTAGATAGGTTTGCATTCAAGAAAAAAAATAAATAAATAAAACAGAGAGGGTAACATAAAATTATAAATAGTAAGTTCCAAAGTTAGGACTGAAATATCATGAATCCTTAAAAACTAAATTACTGTCTTAAAATATAGGAACTATCAAAACAAACTCAGCGTAAACACAATGGTAACAGAAAAGTTTAACTTTTCTTTATCAGTTCATGTTAGAAAATGAAAACTTTAAAATGGATGTTGAAGAATGAAATATTTGACTAATAATGTAGGGCTAAAAATATACTACTGGTTTCTATATTTTTGTCAAATCCTATCAAATTTTAATCTTTGTATCAAATTCTAAACTCCCTGTCAAATCCTCATGGGACATTTTTAAATTTTGATTGTATATTACTCTGCAAAAGAAATCTCAATAAAATTTCAAAAAGTATCAAATAGCACAGGCTACATTGCATAACCAAATATATAAAAGTAGTAAAAATAACAAGAGAGAAAAATGAAACAAAGCAGAAATGTAAAGAAATATGCTAGAAGACTGTTAATTGAAAGTAATGTTGGTATCCAAATGAAAATTTTACAATCAAAATTTCTAAATATTTAGAAAATATTTATTTGTGTTGATGAAAACATTACATATCTAAACTTATGGATATTCCTAAAATTGTTCTAACAGAAAAAAAAATAAATTTAACGGTTTCCAAACTAAAGGAGAGAATAAAATCAAATCAACCATCTATGAATATTTAAGAATTTAAATACAATATGAAAGCAAAATATATAAAAGAATAAAAAATAAATTAGTAAACAATACCTGAATAAAATAATAAATACATAAGAAATAATCCTATGTAAAAAGAATATATTCTACAAAATTAAGACAGGGAGAAGCCATTTATGCAATAAAAGAGAAACAAGAAAAGTTACACCATATACAGAGGAAACTGAAAAAGTTAAAAAAAAGCTTTGTAAAATTCATGCTAATAATTTGAAACATCAGACAAAATATAAACAACCGAATTTGAAAATGCTATTATAATGGAAAACCTAAACAGTTAAATATCTTGGAAGAAACTGGCAAAAATATATGAATTGCATTATTCATGAAATTAACTAACATTTACTAAATGCCAAACATGCTGAGTAATCAGTAAGCAGATCTACACAGATTATTGCCTCAGTTTTTGATGAGTATGTTATGGGGAAGTTGCATAACTTTTTCAAATTGTAATGAAGAAAATAATATATATTTTTGTAAGATTAAAAAGCAACTTTTCCATTTACCATTTTAATTAGCCAATCCAGCATTGATACCAAATTTAGAAAGATAAAAAGAAGGGTAAAACTTACAAATCAATTTAAGTGTAAAATACAAACATAAAACTCTACAACACTGGCTTATATAATTCAATAGTATATTAAGTATATGTACATTTTATGTAAATAAGGTTTTTCTCTAATCTGGGATAAAGTTATGCTTCAATGTTACCTGGGCTAACAAAATTTACCATATTAATAGATCAGAAAGTAAAATTCATAATATCAATAAAATGTCAATAGGCATGTGAAAAAAAAACATTTAATCCTGGTAAAAATATTTTTTAATCAGGAAAATGAAGATATTTACCTTACAATAAAAATATGCACAATAGGCTGGGCACAGTGGCTCGTGTCTGTAATTCCAGGACTTTGAGAGACCGAGGCAGGTGGATCACCAGGTCAGGAGATTGAGACCATCCTGGCTAATATGGTGAAACCCCGTCTCTACTAAAAACACAAAAAATTAGCCAGGCATGGTGTTGGATGCCTGTAGTCCCAGATACTCAGGAGGCTGAGGCAGGAGAATTGCTTGAACCCGGGAGGCAGGGCTTGTAGTGAGCCAAGATCATGCCACTGCACTTCAACCTGGACAACAGAGCGAGATTCCGTCTCAAAAAAAAAATATATATATATATACACACACACACACACACACACACACACTACAAAATGTAACTATGCTATTGCTGAAAATCTAGATATATTCCCACTGAAGTAAGGAAGAGAAAATGCCTTTTATTTGAAATTATTTTATTACTAAGTAATATGATTAGATAAAAAAATTCATTATGAATATTAAAAGAATATAACAGTATAATTCGCAAATAGTGCAATAAAATTTCAA
>NW_012122871.1:0-1156 GCF_000951035.1 Colobus angolensis palliatus | reverse complement strand
ATGAGGTCAGGAGATTGAGACCATCCTGGCTAACACAGTGAAACCCCGTCTCTATTAAAAAAAACAAAACAAAAAAAATACAAAAATTAGCCGGGCGTGGTGCGGGTGCCTGTAGTCCCAGCTACTCGGGAGGCTGAGGCAGCAGAATGGCATGAACCCGGGAGGCGGAGCTTGCAGTGAGCCCAGATCGCGCCACTGCTCTCCGGCCTGGGCAACAGGGCAAGACTCCCTCTCAAAAAAAAAAAAAAAGGAATTCTATATCCTGCAAACCTGTATTTCAAACATGAAAATAATTAAGACATTCCTACTCAAACAAAAACTGTAAATTTGTCACTAACATATACTTAGTCCATTCCTGCTGCTATAACAAAATGCCTTAGACTTAGTAACTTTATACACAATCAAGTCCACGATCAAGATGTCAGCCAGCAGATCCAGTCTCTGCGGAGAGTCCATTGTTATGGACGGTACTTCCTATATGTTCTCACATAGTGGAAGTGGCAAAAATGCTAACTTACGACTCTTCCAAGGTAAGGGCATTAATCCCATTCATGAGGGTGAAATCCTCATGACTTAATCACTTCCAAAAAGGCCCCACAATTTAGTGATGGGCAGTTAAGATTTCAGCATATGACTTTGGGGAAACCATCATTTGAAATGTTCTGCCCTCAAGGCCCTGGCATTCTGGGCCTGTGATGGGCAGGGTAGCCCCTGAAGACCACTGAAATGTCTAGGATCAATCTTCCATTGTTTTGATGAATGGCACCTGGCTTCCTCTAAGCCACACTAGTTTTCTTATCACATGGTTGCTTTGGCCATGTCCTTGATGTTGTCTCCTAAACATACTTTTTCATCTTTATAACTTGGCCAGGCTGAGAATTTCCCAAATATTTAACTTCTGCTTCCTTTTTTATTACAAATTCCATCTTTAGGACAAATGGTACACTCTTGTAATCCCAGGTACTTGAGAAGCTAGGGTGGGAAGATTGCTTGAGTTCAGGAGTTCAAGACCATCCTGGACAACATAGCAAGACCCCACTTCTTAAAAAAATAGCCAGGCATGGTGGCATGCACCTGTAGTCCCGGCTACTCAGGAGAACAAGGCTGTAAGACTGCTTGATCCCAGGAGTTTGAGGCTGCAGTCAGTTATGATTCC
>NW_012122870.1:0-1216 GCF_000951035.1 Colobus angolensis palliatus | reverse complement strand
AAATCAGCAGTAAGGCATACAGATACACAGAAATGTTACATTTTCCCAGGGATGGGCAGGAGACAGATGTTTTTCTTTTACTGAGATTTAAGGGAGTGGTACTGACCTTCAACCACAAGCAGGCTTTAAACATTTGGCTAACAAAGCACATTCCTTACAGCCCAAAATCCTTTCAACCTTGATTAACACAGCAATGTTTTTAGCAAGGACAAAATTGGGGGTAAAGTCACAGATTAACAACATCTCAAATACAGAGCCAAATGGAGTCTCTTAAACTTACTTCTATCTATAATAACACAGTAACAGACTGACCTCTCTTTTTCCCCACAGTTTCCTCCTCTGGTTTTGCCCCCCTTCCTCAGACCTCACTAATCCTCATTAATCCTGCAAGGCTTAGCTCCATGGTCCCCTCCCCTATGCAGCATGCTCCTTTCCTTGCTCCTGCAGTACCCAGGTGTACCTCTGTCACTGCTGTCATAACACTTCTGATGCTATTGGCTTGTTTACCTTTCTCCCCCAGTTACAGTGTTAAGCTACCCAAGGGCAGAAACCTTGCCATGTCTGCCTATGTGTCCCTCAGTGCTTAGTCTAGTAGCTGGCATAAGGCAAGCCTCTAATTAATGTGTGCTGGGTGGATGGATGGATGCGTGGATGAATGGATGGATGGATGGATGGATGGATGGATGGATGGATGGATGGATGGATGGATGGATGAGCCGTGAGATGAACAGATGGCTGGCTGGATGGATGGATGGATGGCTAGATGGATGGATGAATGACAGGTGGTTGGATGAGTAGATGCCCAGGTAGATGAATGGATGGATGGATCGATAGATGGTTGGATAAATGAGCAGTTGAATGGACAGATCTGTGGGTGGATGGATGGATGGATGAGCAGTGAGTTGGATAAGTGAGTGGATGGATGGATGGATGGATGAGAGGTGGATGAATAAGGAGATGGACAGGTGAATGAACAGATAGATGGTTGGGTGGATGAGCAGTGAGATGGACAGATGAGTGGGTGGGTGGATGGATGCACAGAGGGGAGAGCAGTGAGATGGATAAGTTGGTGGTTGGATGAATGGATGGATGGATGGATGGGCGGATGGATGAGCAGTAAGATGGATGAGTAGATAAGTGGATGAATGGATGGATAGATAGATGGTTGGATGGATGAGCAGTAAGATGGACAGATGGTGGGTGGGTGGGTGGATGG
>NW_012122869.1:0-2059 GCF_000951035.1 Colobus angolensis palliatus | reverse complement strand
CGTTTGAGGATATCGTACTTGCCATCAATCCTTCAAGGTAACTGCTGAGGCTAACGCCTTTCACGGTGATTATGGCTTCTTGAGTCAAAACAGTTCTGTAACAAAACATATTCACAGATTCAGATGATCCAGCTTTCATTTTCAAAAAACTTGATAAAAAAAACTTAAACACCCTTTACAATACATTTGTTAAAATATTTTTTACTCACTTGTCTGGATCCTGAGGATGTGGTTTGTATATAAGTCTCTCATCTACTGAAACCATGTTTGTAAATGAAATCTACAGAATGAAAAAAAAAAAAAAAGGTCAAATCATTTTGGAACTGAAGATTCAAAATGTTGCCAAAATCAACACACAAGCCAAAATCTTACTAAACATATAAAACAACAAACAAATCGCTGCTATTATTGCATAAACTATTCACTGTCTACTTTTTATTTAAAAAGTTGAGGAAATAAAGTATAATAATGATAATACACATAATCCCAAACTCATTTTATTGAGTGCCATCCCCTTAGAGATGGGCCGGATCATGAGATCAGGAAGGGTAAGGAAGCGACACCCAGGGCCAAGTCAGGCCAGCACATAAGCAGGGATTCTCTGAACCACACACCATGAACATGCACTCACTTCTATGGCAACTAGGAGAGAGACAAAGAACTCAGCCAGACAGTTAGAAATGAAACAAAAGGAAGCCAAGACTTACATTAGTAGATTTAAGTTCCATTGTTTTCTCTACAGGATCAACTACAGAATGTTCTTGCACATATGTTTTCGTTCTTGCTGCACCAATAAGCTAAGTAAAACATTCAGAATTAGGAATCAGAGGAGGAAGAATTTTTTACCAAGTGTACCAATATTTTATTTGAAGGAAAAAATGTGTTACAATATTTTGAACCAAAAATCTGCTTCCTAAAAACGAGAGGAAACAAAGGTCAGAAAGGAGGCCTACTCACATATCGTGGATGAGAGGAGACTGCCAGACACAAAAACTTTTCCCAGGGGCAACTGGAAACCAGCCCACTGAGAATGTCTGCAACGTGAGGCACCACGCTGAATCTGCCGCAATGCGACAGTGCAGCGCTGAGGCTGAAATATGGAAATCAGGTTTGGGGCAACATGGCAGCTAGAAAAAGGAGAACTCAAAGGCATCTGTCAGTATCATCCTAGAACAGCCCAAGGGAGGGGGCACCTCAGCTTCATTCTTCAGACAGAAAAACAGCTTTCTCACGATGGAGGATCACACATCGGTGTCCACTGTCACTCCCTGTGCTGTGGCCCTAAGCCCACCCCCAGCTCTGCTCATTTCTGTGTCTGCACTATGGTTTGCATAAAGGAGGCAGTAAGCACATTCCTATTGAAAACGTGTACTTTAGTTTTCTTGGTGAACCTACTCTCCATAAAGAGACCCTCTGAAGAAACCTGGATCCACTTACTATACCAGTTTCCTCACATTATGGTAAACTGGCATTCTAGTTTCTTCCTGGTAAAATCTGCTCACTAAAGCCTGTTCATTCTTAAGGGAATAGAATTTTCTAAATGTACAGGAAGGAATTCCAGACCTTGGAACAAATGTGGCAATTACAAGTCCGAGAACATACTCCTTAATGTACACAACCCACCACTGACCACAGAACTGTCTCCTAACAATTATGACCAGACCATTACTGCCAAACCTTAGTATTGGTCTCAAGTTGCTGGCAAAAGCAGAATATAACTCCTTTCAGATTACACAGCATTAGCTGGCTTCCTTAAGAAAATTTTATCGGGTGCCTTCATGAAGACTGTAATAATATTTCCAATTCATTATACACTCATAATTCAAGTTTATTATAATACAACTTGAACGGATGCAAAAAAATGACATTCAGAATCGGCTCCCACAACCTACTTGAAAGTATAATGCGGTTTAGAAAACTTCTCAACAGCAGTCACATTTCTCCAGGAATAAAGACACACTTACAGACTTCACAATGGAAGGCAGTCCCCACTCTGTGCTGAGAAGTCTGTGGCTGTGCAACTTTCCAGAGGGATCTATATGTCTGTCCAACACATCAA
>NW_012122868.1:0-1188 GCF_000951035.1 Colobus angolensis palliatus | reverse complement strand
AAATAAAAGAAGAGACACTTTATCTGAGGAATATGAGTCCCTTTTAAATTGTCAGGCCCAGAGAAGTACTGGAATAAAACAGCAGTCATGTTACTTCACCTTGAGCCAATAGTTACCTCTTGAGGCCTGGCGCAGTGACTTAGGTCTGTAATCCCAGCACTTTGAGAGGCCAAGGAGGGCAGATCGCTTGAGCTCAGGAGTTTGAGGCCAGCCTGGGCAATATGGTGAAACCCTGTCTCTGCAAAATATACAAAAAATTAGCCAGGCGTGGTAGCATGCGCCTGTAGTCCCAGCTGCTATGGTAGCTAAGGTGGGAGGATGGCTTGAGCCTGAAAGGCAGAGGTTACAGTGACCTAAAATTGCATTACTGAAATCCAGCCTGGGCAACAGGGTGAGAGGCTGTCTTGAAAAGAAAAAAACCAAAAATCCAAAAAAAAAAAAACCTGTTGAAGTCACTTGTTATGTGGGCTCTAGACTAATAATGCCAAGTAGGCATAAAATGCCACACACCCTAGAGTTCAACAGTGTATCACCAATCACTGACCATTGTAAGTTCTGTAAACCAATGAGAATTCCTGACAAAAGCCTGTGTAATCACTCCCTTTGCTGATTCATCCCTTTTTCTTCAAAACTGGGATCCTCTCCTTTGTTCCCCAGCGCACTCCTCAAGGTAACGTGGAAGTGCGTCCTGGTCTGCAGTCCTCAAACTTGGCCCAAATAAACTCTCTATATTAATTTTGCCTCAGCTTCTTCCTTTTAGGTTGGCAAAGTATATACTTTATTGTCTGTATTCTTTCTTACAACATATATGAATCTACAATTATCTCAAATGACATTAATTTTAAATAAATAAGTAGTCACATCTCTCTTAAAAAGTAGGGTAGATATGAAAAAATAATATGACATTAAACGAGAATGTGTAAAAAGTTATATTTTATTTTACACACACACACACACACACACACACACACACACACACATTTTTGAGACAGGATCTCCCTCTGTCACCCAGGGTGGACTGCAATGATGTGATCATAGTTCACTGTAGCCTCTACCTTCCAGGGCTGAGGTGATCCTCCCACCTCAGCCTCCCAAGTAGCTGGGATTATAGGCTTGTGCCACCATGCCCAGTTAATTTTTGTATTTTTTGGTAAAGACGGGGTTTCACCATGTTGCCCAGGCTGGTGT
>NW_012122867.1:0-1146 GCF_000951035.1 Colobus angolensis palliatus | reverse complement strand
ATATATATAAGAATAACTAGGCATGGTGATGTGGTAGCTACTCAGAAGGCTAAGGCAGGAGGATTGCTTGAGCCTAGGAGTTCCAGGTTGCAGTGAGCTATGATTGCACCATTGCACACTTACCTGGGTGACGCAGCAAGACTCTATTTCTAAAATCAGTACATAAAATAAAACATAAAATGTGCTATGGGGATTCTTTGGTGAATTTGATTTACTGACACGTCTTTGTTAAACAAAATGAAAGTAGTAACAAAACTTAAACCTAATATCTCCAACCAGCACAAAAATATCTTAAATGATAACAATCACAACAATAATGAATATTTATTGAACTCTTTATATGTTTTAGGCATCTGATAAGCATTTACAGGTATTTGCTCATTTATTCGTCACAACTTTTTATGAAATGACTACTAGTAAAGGGCATTGGTGTGTTTTAAAACTTTCTAAAATGTTCTTTAAATGTAATAGTGGTAAGTTCACTCATACTAATTGACTATAAATTGACTATTAAATTAGTATGAATTTAAAACAGAGAAGCCATCTTTGATCAAAAGAGATTCAAATTTTCAGTTCAGATATTCCTTAAAAACCGTATGATAAAAATCTGTTGTTATGCCATCTTGTCAATGATATTATTCACATTAAAATAACAGAACTTCTTTGCATTGATTTTATTCTTGATTTTCTGCCAGAAGATTCCCCTGGTATTTACTTTTTAAAAATGTCTAATTAAGCTTTACTTTCAGAACATTAACCATTTAAGTAATTAATTTACACAGTTTTATTAAAAGTTTAAAGTATTACTAATTTCACTGAACATTATTGTTGTTTAGTATATTCATTGAAATTTAAATGACCACTGACATATGGAATATTTAATCTGATTTTTTTAGCCATTTAAAATTCACTCAAGGAATAATATGCAATATAATTGATGGAAACATAGTGGAAATTCAATTCAATTGTTAAACGATTATTTTGGGTCAGGTGTAGTGGCCCACGCCAGTAATTCTAACACTTTGGGAGGCCAAGTCGGGGGGGTCACTTGAGACTAGGAGTTTGAGACCAGTCTAGGCAAGATAGGAAGACCCCCATCTCTATGGAAAAAAAAAAAAAAAGCCAGGTGTGGTGGCACACCCCTAT
>NW_012122866.1:0-2172 GCF_000951035.1 Colobus angolensis palliatus | reverse complement strand
CAGGAGAGTAGCCATGCGATATGAACTAAGGATTGTGTAGCCTGTGTAGAGTCCACCTTTGACTCCGTCTGCCCATCGGGGGTCCCATGGGTCCTTGATATTTAATTGGTATTGAAGGGGGGTTCGTTGATTCGCAATGGTGAAGAGAGCAGTGGGTTTCATCTGTCTCAAAGTTGCATAATGGATCTTACAATAAATATAAGGGCATCCTAGGTTCTTTTGTTTCCAGTAAGTCTTACAATTGTAATGTGTCTGATCATGCAAGAAGCAGAGAGCCTTAGCTCCGGCCGCACTGCAACACGATAGGGTGAAATTTATAGTAAGATGGGGTTGGCAGCCTGAAGGGGGGCAGTCAGCAGTGCCTTGTAGCTGTGAGTGCTGTTTATTTTTGTGTGACCACCTTTCAACTATAGAGAATCTCCATATGAAAGTTGGGTTAGTAATATAGATTGAAATGCAAGAAAAAGATAGTAATATAAGTATGAAATAGTACTTCATCTTCAGTGTAATCACAGGGTACACCTTGTCACTGAAGATGTTCTATAAAGGTAAGCGGGAGAACCACTGTGATGGGCTATTATCTGGAGGCAAGTAGGGATCTGGGGTAAGATATTGGAATTCTGTTATGTTTATATAGAGTATGGCAAGAAATCGGGATAAGCGCAAGGGGTCAGGGAACGTGTGGTGGTTGGGAGAGTTTGGTAAATTTGAGACAGGTAGGGGTAAGTCTAGTAGATATTCACTGATTGTCTTCTGTGGGGGCCTTTTTTAATTGTGATATATGGACCCAGTGTGTGTGTCCTAGAAGTTTGGCTGCTGTGTATGTGGATAGGAGGACAGTATAGGGGCCTTTCCACCTAGGCTGAAGATCTTTGGCTTGGATATCTTTTAAGTATACTTGGTCTCCTGGGCTGAGAGAGATGTGGGCTATAGGTGTCTGTTGGAGAGGGGTGTGCTAGTTCTGCATGTTGTCTCAGGAGTTGTCTCAAGTGGGTGAGGTATGGGAGATAAGTTGCCAGCAGGGAAGAAAGGGTGGGTAACTGCTGGAGGGTGAGGGGTTGGCCGTAAAGTAATTCAAATGGACTGAGGCCTGTTGGATTCCGTGGGGCTGCTCGCAGCCGGGTTAGGGCCAGGGGAAGGAGAGTTACCCATGATTGTCGAGTCTCGAGGGAGAGTTTGGTGAGTTGCTGCTTAATGAGCCCGTTGGCCTTCTCTACTTTACCAGAAGACTGAGGTCTATAAGGAATGTGGAGTTTCCAGGTGATGTGTAGGAGGGCTGCCACCTGTTGGACTACCTTGGAGATGAATGCTGGGCCGCTGTCAGACTGAAGAGTGAGCGGGAAGCCAAACCTAGGAATAATGTGTTCAATGAGTATGGAGGCAACTATATTGGCGGTTTCTCCTGTAGTAGGATAGGCTTCTATCCATCCTGAAAAAGTATCAACGAGGGTTAAGAGATATTTGAATTTTTTATGCCTTGGCATGTGAGTAAAGTCAATTTGCCAATCTTCGCCTGGTTGGTGCCTTCTGAGTTGATGGCTCGGATGGGGGTTGCGCAATGCGCCTTGAGGGTTTGACTTGAGGCATGTGGAACACTGTCGGTTGATTATAATTAGGAGTTTCATGAGTGTGGGGCAGTGAATGAGGGGGCTTAGGAGGTTATATAAAGCTTTGGGTCCTATGTGTAGGGAATTATGTATGTCTTTTAGAATGGTATGGAGTTGAGTTTCAGGAATAACTAATTTATTATTGAGGTAAATCCAATTGTCTGCAGCTAGTTTGGCTGTTGAATCTTGTAATAGTTTGGTCTTTTCCTCTTGGGTATAAGTAGGGGTATATTGAGGAGAGAGAAAACAAATAGAGGGAAGCGTGAGAGTGGAGAATCCGGCTGTCAACTTGGCAGTGGTGTCGGCAAAGTTATTGCCAGCCGCCACCGAGTTAGATGGAGTCTGATGACCTTTACAGTGTATGATGTCTGCTCTGGAAGGTGCTGATAAAGCATCTAGCAGTTTGAGTATCTGCTTTTTGTTGACTATAGGGGGACCACTGGTGGTTAGGAACCCTCTTTCTTTCCAGATGACAGAGTGGGTGTGTGCAATCAAGAAGGCATACTTGGAGTCTGTGTATATGTTTACCATTTTTCCTCTGGATAGGAGGAGAGCCCTGGTTAGT
>NW_012122865.1:49155-50178 GCF_000951035.1 Colobus angolensis palliatus | reverse complement strand
TTGGAGAGTGGGAGTGGTTTAGAATGTTCATTTCAAATGTGTCAAATATAGTCGATTCTTTCAACTCAACAATTCCTAAGGCAAAAAGGATTTATAAAGATGTGGAGACAATGATAGTTACTGTAATGTTATTTGTGGCAGCAAGAAAGCAGAAAGAACTTGAAATACCCAACAATAGAGGATCAGCTAAATCAATTGTGATACCTTAAAAACTGTGATGAAGAAGAATATTGATATGAAAAGACATTAATTATACATTGTCAGATGGGAAAAAAATAAACCACAATACAGTAATGGTCCCATATTTGAAAAAATAGTAATAAATGTACATATCTACATTCATTAAGCAAAAACAACTTTTTTTTGTTCAGGAAGATATTCACCAAAATGTTAATAGTGGTTCTGTCTACATGTTGATATGACAGGTAGGATTTTTGTATTCTCTTTGCCAATCTCTATTTTATAAATTTTCACACAATCATATGTTTAACTTGCATAATAATTGTTAAAATAGTAACAAGGATAGTAATAACATGCTGACGTTAAGCTTTTTCTCTTTTTGAAGAGCATTGGCATGCTAGTTCTTTTTCTCCTTAGCATGAAAGAAAGCACCATGGATCCACATTAAAAGAAAGATGTGGCTTGCCATCACCCTGAGGGACACTTTCAGTAGGATGATTACAGCTGCTATGACAACAAGGGGAGGATGTGATGTCACATAATGATCCAGTGACTTCAACGGTCCCATCCCAATGCAGAGCTTTGCTGCCAGCTGGAAATCCAGCAGAGACCTCATTAAGGGCATCTGTTCAGTAATTACTACAAGTTTCCCTCCATCACGCATCCAACTTTGAAAACAGCCCTACCGCAGAACTCCAATGCCTGACTCACAGGGGGCTTTAATCTTCCATTTCTGTAGCGCTCAGACTGACTGCCACCAGAGAACCAGGGTCAAGTTTTGGTGCAGTCAGTAAACACTACCTTGATCAACAGGGACCAGGGCAGGAAGAAGCATCCAGGGGA
>NW_012122865.1:47102-48426 GCF_000951035.1 Colobus angolensis palliatus | reverse complement strand
GGGAAGGGAAGGGAGGGAAAGATCAAACAAGAGTGGAAAAAACTAAGTTCAAGCCTTTGCCAACCCCTCCCCCTGCATTATCTTCATCCTTTATAAATCCCCCAAACAGCACTTGGCCTCAGCATGTTACTTGTCAATGTCAGTTTCCCCACAAGCCCACATGCTTTTCAAAAAAGAGAAAATTATTTAATATCTTCCTATACTTGCAGGGAGGTTAACAGGCACTAACTAATATTTGTAAGAGAATGCAGGAAGGAATGAGTGGTTGATTGAGCTTTCTGCTGAAACACACCATAAGAAACATTCTACCTCTAATAACTTAATACTCAGTTTCCCTCTTATAAAGTCATAAACCCTCTCACTGGGATGCTAAGAGGAGATGCTAGATGTCGCAAAAGTGCTTTGGATTTTTACCCAAGGCATGTCCCACAGGTATAAGAAGGGCACTTCCTCTGACATGTCCCATGCATAGTCAAGCTCTCACATAACCATTGTAGCATCAGATTCAAATCCAGATCTCTCCACTTCCCTGGATAAGTGTGTTCGTTTCCTCATTCAAAAATGAGAAATTAAATGAGCTAGTGCTTACAGAGCTGTTAGAACAGCGTTTGGCATATAGCAAACACTCAATTACAAAGAAAATAGTAGTATACATGGTGTGTGGAGGGGCTGTGTGTTTGTACATAAAATATATTTGCATATAATTTGTGAGACACCTCTGCCAAAATAGGCCATGCTGTGAAATACTCAGAAAAGTTTCACCTGCCTCATGGGGCATTCAGGATTAGGGAAGCTGATACAAACACAAAAGAGAGCCTAGGCACTAAGTTAGAGAGACCAAGAGAGCTGACTAATTTAAAATATCCATATATACAATTAAGTTTTAAAAGCAGGTACTAGAACAACATGTATGATCCCATTTAAATAGAACTGCAATAGAATATTATGTGGACCAAGGATAGGATATTAACAGAGGTCATCTCTGGATAATGAGGTTTTCTTTCCTGAGTTCCTAAAATGAACATGGATCATTTTTACAGGCAAATAAAATTAATAATGCTATCTTCATTTTGTTAAAAAATGAAGTAAGTAATTAGGAAAATTAAGACAGCCTCCAGCCCCCAAGGACCACCTACTGCTCTGGCAGCCTAAAAGTTTGCCTGGTTTGTTTGAAAGAGAGAACTAATACCCAGAAGGCTACAGGAAGGCCCAGATAGAAAGGAAGAATGCAGGTCACACAGAAATGGCTAGTTATTATTACTACATAATAGCAAGAACATTCAGCAAACACTCAGCAACTGATTCTCCACAGCATAGCCAGAGC
>NW_012122865.1:41501-42610 GCF_000951035.1 Colobus angolensis palliatus | reverse complement strand
ATTTGGAGGGCATTTTAGAGTTAACAGCGCAGTTGTTTCATGCAAACCTTCACTTGATCCTCATCATACTGCCAAAACTTAAGGATCTTACTCCCCATTTTACATGTGAGGAAACTGAGGCTCAGAGATAATGTGATTTGCCCATGGTGCAGAATGGAAGAGGATGAACAGCAGAGCAGAGACTGCAAGCCTCCGTTTGCAGACTCCTCTTCCCACACCCTGCTGCACCTGACTCTGACTCTGAGATACAAGTGAGGGACAGAAGTAGGTCCATGAGCACTGGGAGGTGGCCATAGAATATTTTACCTGGAATCCTTACTGGGTTCTTTGCTCCCCACGATCACTCCCAACCAGATGTAAAATGTCCAAAGTTCTTGTTTCCGCCCAGACTGCCTGCTTGTTTAAGCAGGCAGATGGAAGGCAGACAAGACACTCAGCTGAGAGAGCACAGAGACCAGTCTGGGCTCAGAAAGTCCTCAACCATATGCCCCAGAGGAGGCCAGGGGCCTCTCTGCCTCAGCTGGAGAGTGGGCCACACTCCCAGTGTACGCAGCCAATTCATTCAGGCCTCGGCCACCCACAGAGCCCTGCCTGCCCAGATCCCCTCTGAGAGGAGCATCCATTAGCAAACCTCCTCCCTTCAGTATGGCCTCCATCCCCTGCTGTCTGTCCAAGGGTAAGTCAGGGAACCCCCAACTCCCAGCCCCTTGAGCCTCCGATTGCTGTCTAGGGGCTTCTTGTTTTTCCTCCTCTGGGACAACCCAAGGAGAGAAACACAAGGCAGAAAAGCCGGTGGCCGTTGCTACAGGAAACACATCTCTGTTAGCAACACCTCTTCAGTACAGGCCTAGAATTTTCCACAACACCAATAGGTTCATTTTTGAAGGAAGCAGCTTCTTTGACATTCACTCCACCAACTTCACATCCCTCTGAGCCTCTGGTTTCACCCACCTCCTTCTGACACCCTGCAGGTCATCACGGAGGGCAGGAGGGAAGTGATGGGCCCTCCCTCAGTCCCATTTTCTCATCTGTAAAATGAACAGGGAGGAGCATCAAAAGAGATCGAGTGGGGCCCACTCAGGTGATTTAAAAGAAAAAATGTGCTTTTG
>NW_012122865.1:35437-37185 GCF_000951035.1 Colobus angolensis palliatus | reverse complement strand
ATCTTCCTATCCTTCCTATCCTTTGGGGTATTAGGTGAGCCAGACAAAGTTTCTACATACTTCTCAAGCCAGGCTAACCTTTACCACCCTCTTTCCCCATAGAAGGAGCATTTCTCATCTGACTCATTAGAGTTTCAGGCATTCCTTGGGCCTAACTCACTAGGGCAAGAGTCTCTCCTAGGCAGAGCCCATGTGGCACCTCTGTGAGAGTTAGGAAAGGGTGCCCTTCTCCCAGGTGGAAGCAGCCCCATGCCAGAACAAACAGAGCTCAGTGAGCAGGGCCTGGGCTGAATGCTGCTCCCACCCAGTCCCTCGGTCAGGCATTGATATGATTTGTCTATGTCTCCACCCAAATCTCATCTTGAATTGTAGCTCCTATCATTCCTACGTGTTGTGGAAGGAAGCTGGTGGGAGATAATTGAATCATAGGGGTGGTTTCCCCCATACTGTTCTCATAGTAGTGAATAAGTCTCATAGATCTGATGGTTTTAGAAAGGAAAACCGCTTTCACTTGGTCCTTCATTCTCTCTTGTCTGCCACCATGTAAGACGTGCCTTTCACCTTCCACCATGGTTGTGAGGCCTCCGCAGCCATGTGGAACTGCGAGTCCATTAAACCTCTTTTTCTTTATAAATTACCCAGTCTTGGGTATGTCTTTATCAGCAGCATTAAAATGGGTTAATACAGTAAATTGGGTTCCTGGTCTTAATACTTCCAGAATATTATCAAAGCCTCACTCTTCCACTCCAATAGTGCCATCTCTGGAAAAGGTCCTCCCTACTGCTCCACAACCAAATTGGTGAGCCTGTGAGTCATTACTCTTTCCTCTGTCTTTTTCATCTAAACAGTCACTAAGTCTGAACAGAAATGTTCCCTCAGTATGTCTGGCATCTGTCCAGTCCTATCCACAGACAACTCTGCCTTAGTCCAGGCTACCACTGTCTCTCACATGAACTATCATAACAGCCTCTCACCTCCACAGCCAGCTTGCATTCTTGCTCCAAGCCATTGTCTATCCAGGAGCCAAAGAGATCTTTTTAAATAAAAATATAGTCATGTCTTTCCTCTGCCTAAAACCCTTCAGTGACTCCCTGTCGCTGTAGAAAAATCAATACTTAGAATAAAGTAAAAACTCCTTACCTTGGCTCATCAGGCCCTACAGAATCTTGGGGGAAACTGGAGAACACAGGGAAGTTTGGATCTTCTCCTGTAAGGAGTGGGAAGCATAAAACACATACAAGAGGACTTAGGAAGTATCAGAAAGGGAGTGGGGAAGTTAGTCAGGGA
Organism: Colobus angolensis palliatus; assembly: GCF_000951035.1. Taxonomy (NCBI): domain Eukaryota; kingdom Metazoa; phylum Chordata; class Mammalia; order Primates; family Cercopithecidae; genus Colobus; species Colobus angolensis. Next base: position 35,898 of record NW_012122865.1, on the reverse strand, counting down.
AGGGAAAGCAACCAATAAAGCCACCACCCTTGTGGGCACCTGGGGCTTAATCCTCTAAGAAACATCAGGAGCCAGTGTCAAATTGCCATTGGCAATGCATCTGGTTTCCCGACCTGATTCCGGACTCTCTCAAGAGTTTGGCTTTGACACGCCCTATCAACTCTTCTCACCTCTGATTTCCTGGAGAGGATTCAGACCTTCTGTGCTTCCCATAACCAAGAAAAACAGCACTTAGTCGTTTATTGTACACCTACCATGTGTAAGTAGTTTGCGTCTGTAACAAATATCCAAATTCTCAGTGACCTAACACCACAATAAAGGTTTTTTTTTTCTTGCTTGTTATGAAGCCCAATATAGGTTGTGGGGAGCAGGATGTGGAGTTTTGGCCGATGGAGTTATTCAGGGACTAAGCTGGCTTTCATCTCATAGCTTTATCAGCACCTAGAACTTCAGAATCCTTC
>NW_012122865.1:30777-33413 GCF_000951035.1 Colobus angolensis palliatus | reverse complement strand
ATCCAATCTGATATTCTCACTAGATTGTAAACCTCATGAGGGCTGTGTCTGTTTTGACCACTGATGTATCCCAAACACCTAGAACAATACCTAGCATCAAGTAGGTGGTTAATAAATACCTGTTGAATGAATGAATACATGAATACTCTATTTTTGGTGGTAGCTTAAGAAGAAACCTGGAAATTACATGTCAACTTTCTAAGTCAGGAATGCACTGTAACTATTCTCCATACATCAGTATGAGATGATCCATGTTTACCAATGATAGAATAAAGAACACACATCTGCCATCTAAAGACTCCATGCTCCTCTTTGCAAAAGGGGCTTCATTCTTCCGTATCATACCAGGACCAATGAAAAACTCCTGCTACCATACCATCAACATGCGATACCTTATATATTGGTACTTTATTAGAAAAATATTTGGCATAATCACCATACAAGGCAAGCTGATGCCAAAAGAAGTAGATCACAGACTTGCGTGAGACTGAAGTTCTAACTAATGCTCATGAATTACAAAGTCTTCGTGTGTGGGGAAAGCACAAAGTCTCTACACTGACAAGATGACTGAAATCTCAGAATCACAAGCAAGTCTTTCCCGATGTTGATTACACTGTTGCCCAAAAACTCTACCAGAGAATCAGACAGTCTGTATTATCATGATAAAAGAAAGCAGTTATAGTTGGCAGCAGGTGGGAGTATTAATGATTTCATGCTGAGATGCTTTTGTCAGGCATTTAAGTTACCAAAAGGTACTTTTTTCATTGTGATAAATTCTTGCACATGCATTTGGAAACCACATTTTTAACACACTGCCTCTCAAGCCAACAAAGAGCATTTGTGAGAATGAGAGGCAATTTGGTTTCCTCTTTCCTCATGTGTCACCTCTTGACTTAATTTATTCTCCCTCTAGTTTTGAAGCCCTCCTCCAAAGCACAGGGCACCGCCACTTACACAGCCAGCGCTCCACACACACCTGAGGAATTGACTCCAAATGTGTGACAACCGAAGCAAATCACAAGGAAAATAGAACTGTGCAGTATGCTAGGAATGCAAGACCACATGTTGGAAAGAACAAGAAATGGAAAAGGGTAAAGATTAGGTCTTAGTTTAATGACTAGATTGAAAGAAGTAACAGAAGAGTTGGTGGACCTCTCTGGTAGTTTTCTTCATTCTCAACTCATGTTTGTTGGGATCCATACCATGGTCCAGCCACTGTGCCAGACTCTTTTACCTACAGAATTGCATTTAGCCCTCACAGCAACTCCCATTGCACACATGAAGACACAGGCCCAGCCCCAGTAAAGTGGATATGAGATCTAAATGGAGACCTGTCCTCTCAAAGGCTCAATCCACCTTTGCCTCTCTGTCTACTGAGAGGGTGTAAAATTCCAGATACCCTCGTCTGATGGCCCTTCTACCCACTTCCCTGGCCTACAATTTCCTGAAGGAGATAACACTGTCTCTTTTTTTTTAGATGAGAGTGATAAAAAGACATGAGAGAACGTGAGAGTGTTTTTTTTTTTTTACATTATTAGTGTCATTTTCAATTTAACCATGTTCATGCCATTTTCATCCTACCCATAGCCATGTTAATGCAGTAGTAATTGACATGAACAGTGCAAGCTCCACAGCCCACCTGCTGGGGTCGAATCCTGGCACTGTTCTTATTGGTTGCATGACCTTGGGCTCTGCCTCAGTTTCCTCATGGATAATAACAGTTACCTCATATGGTTGTTGTGAGGACTAAGTGACTTAATACATGAATGTATTTAGAGTAGTGTCTGGCACACAGTAACTACTCAATAAATATCAGCTGTTGGTATCGCTGTGTCATTGTCACCATGTTTTTGCCCTTTATTCATTTTAATGCACTTTCATACAATATCTCATTTAACATAGTCCGTGGAAGGTGTCATGCCTTACCATAAAGGGTCAGAGAGGGAACAGATAACCCTCACAATTGCAACTAGTTAGCTCTGGTGTCAGCACCAGACTGCCCACGTTATTTCCAATGCGTAACAACACTTTATAAAGTTGTTTTAACCCTTGAATTTTCAAAAGAAACTTCCTTTAAAAGCTTTAATGACTGCAGTGCTCCTTAAGCATAAAAAAGGAGGGACATTCAGCGGGGAGACACCTCTCTAGCAACATTCCACAGCTGCCAGGGCCCCACACCTAGGGGCAACTCGTGGATATGTAGAATCCAAACCCAACCTCCCTTCTGAGTGTGATAAAAATCCCTCCAAACCCCGAATGGCCTCACCATGTTTCGAGTGGTTCCCTCCCTCTAAACATTCCCCAAACGGCTCAGTCCAAGCACCAGGAACCTCATTTTGGGAAAACACGGGCTCTTCCTGCCCAACTCTCGCCCTCTAGGGAGGCGCTCTCCCTCCGCTGCTGGCCACACAGCTGTGCTTACAGCCTGCACCGCGGGCGGGGTGCCCGCCACGCACAGAAGGGCAGCAGGAACACAAAAGGGTGTGGTACCAGGGACCCAGAACAAGTGAAAGAGGACATGCGAGCAGGGAGTTTTCTGAAAACTGCACGAGCCTTCTTGGGCAGCGTGGTGATCTTTTCACCAGGACGTAGGTGCCTCCCACTTGTCTGCCAGCGGTGACCTGGGTGAAGGGCTG
>NW_012122865.1:28561-29871 GCF_000951035.1 Colobus angolensis palliatus | reverse complement strand
ATGTGTTAATTTTCACATATCTATGTCAATTTAAATATGCTTAAGGAAAATGCCACTATTCATATAACATGTTGAGCCTCTCAGAGAAAGGAACTTAGAAAAGCAGAGTAAAGAAAGAAGCATTTATTGAGCACCTACTAAGCCCCCGGGGCTCTGTCCTACAGTGTCTCCAGAGCTGCATCTTCCTGAAACCCATCCATTGACCACTTGACAGGGAGATAGGTGTCATAATCCCTGTTTACAGAGGAGTAAAGTGAGGCTCAAAATAAAAGGTGCATCACAGACCTAGGTCACCCACTACAGAGTCCTGATTCAGGCCCCCAGTTTTGGAATGGGGAGACAAAGAAGGTAAATCTCACAATCCAGTCCTGATCCCTGCAATACAGCAGTCCCCCACCTCTTGCTCTGATCTACTCTCATCCGCTGAAGAACAATCACTCAAGGACAAAAGAACAAAAATCTCAAAGAGAATTACACCAACCTCAATCACTATGCAGGTCCTAAAAAGAGACAAATTAAGACCCCTCGTTTCTTTTGTGACACAGCCTCTCTTTTAGTACAATCACAGGGCAGAGCCTGCATTATTAGCCCGGCTTTGATTTACCAAAACACAGCGCGGGTGAGTCTCAAAAGGAAGAACAATTTATGAAAGGCAAAATGACAATAAATGTGAGAGGAGAAGAATCAAGGGGTTGGAATCTCTAAACTACTGTAAAATTATTTTTGGGTGGCTGTGGGAATATTACTCTACTATGTTAATTTCTCCAGCATGCATAAAATAGATGCCCCTTACTTTTGGGAGGCTGTGGGAATGTTACTCTGTTATCCTAATTTCTCCAGCATTCGTAAAATAGATGCCCCAGAGTTAAGGAACATTCCTGACTTCTTCCTGCTTCTGTTCAAGTGTATTGTTCAATTAATTAAAATCCATTATATTCCTAAAACTTCAGCAGACAGGGGAGGAGAGAGATGGAATTTTGATAGCACGTCTGCTACTCACTTGAGATGAAATTAGCTTAATGCTGATTTATTTTTCACATTCAGTTTCTATACTTACCAACTAGCCTAACTTTCCCAGGGTAGGGTTTTTTCTATAAATGCTTCCTGAATTAATCTATCTATCCACACTCTACAAACCCTAGAAGCCCCATTTCAAACCCCATCAGTTGTTCAAATCTCCTTAATCCAGTCCACAAAGATCACTTCTTCTCTACCTCTGTTTGCACTTTTCTCACACAATTAGATTTAATAAGTACATTAAATGTATTAAATGTGTGCTATGTGACATGAGCCAGACAATATGATGAAGA
>NW_012122865.1:23542-25028 GCF_000951035.1 Colobus angolensis palliatus | reverse complement strand
GTGTATGCCTATAGTCCCAGCTACCGGGGAGGCTGAGGTGGGAGAATCGCTTAAACCTGTGAGGTCAAGGATGCAGTGAGCTGTGATCCTACCACTGCACTCCAGCCTGGGCGACAGAGGGAGGACCTGTCTCAAAAAAAGAAAGATGCTGATGCACTCTGTGAAACTCCAAGATGGGGAGCATTTCCTGAACTTATTTGACCAAGGAACCTTCTTGTTGAAAACTATTCCTCAATCTACTTTGGGAGTCTGATTCTAAAAGAAGTAGAGCACTAACAAATATATGTTCATCAAAGCTACCTAGAGAGTTTATTGTTTTGACCCAAGTTATTTGACTTAACTGTGACCACCACTACCACCACTTGGCTGTGGGTAACATGAACTACAAGGCAGCTGCAGCCTGCATCACCCTGAAGAGAGCATCTATTGCTCAACTCCCAGCATGGCCACTGCCTGAAAATCTCATTACCACTGCTGCCCACAGTGCTGTCTCCCTCTCCTCCTTTGAGTCTTTGCTCAAATGTCACCTTCTCAACAAGGCTACATTATTTAAAACCACCATCCTCTTCCCCAGCACTCTGGATTTCTCTCATCCTGTTCCAACTTTTCCTCTGTTCTATGTTTTCCCCTGACACTGATTTCCTTCTAACAAATCATGTGAGATCCAAGATCTAAGATGCAGGGACTTTTTATCTAATTTTCCACAAGCATATATAGCCCAAGCACCTAGAAAAGCACTCATAGCAGGTTCCCAATAAACATTGGTTGAAAGAATGACTGAATGAGTAAATGGCAGTAGCCACCGATTCCTCTTCCAGTGTTCTACCCACTACTTTTGTATCCAAGGTCTAAGAGATAAGAGAGGAGGGGACAGATTATACAATTATAAGGACTTTTACTTTCCCTGAGTGAGATGAGGAAACATTGGAGGGTTCTGAGCCCAAGAGGGAGATAATCTGACTTAGCAGGCTGCTTGGCTAAGAATAGACCATTTAGGAAATTATTGCAATCACTCAGACAAGAAATGATGGTGGCTTGGATCAGGGTGGAGAAGTGGAGGTGGCTGGAAGTAGTGAGATTCTAATTATAATTTAAAGGAAGAGGCAACAAGATTTGCTGACAGTTCAAACATGGTTGTGAGGGAAAAAAAAGGAATCAAGGATGACTTCAGTGTTTTTGGCCTGAGAAAGTAGAAGGATGGAATTGCCAAAAACCAAAACAGAAAAATGTGGACTAAAAGGCTTTGGAGAGGAAAAGCAGAAGTTCTGTTTTGTACATGCTAAGGTCAAGCTGTCATTTAGACAACCATAGATTAGACACCATCCAATGTTGAATAGGCAGTTGCATATATAAGTCTGCTATGCAGGACAGGAGTCTGAGCTAGAGGTATAAATGTGGGAGTCACTGGCATGTGGATGGTTTTTAAAGCTATGATACTGAATGAGATAACCAAGGGAATCACATGGAAAAAGAATAAGAGACCAAG
>NW_012122865.1:20525-22557 GCF_000951035.1 Colobus angolensis palliatus | reverse complement strand
GCTCCACGTTCACTGTGCTCCAGACACACCACCTCCTTCCTCTTCCTTGAACAAGCCAGGCTCCCCCTTGCTTGCCTAACTACTATTCTTCCTTCAGGTCACAACTTACAAGTCATATCTTCAGGTGAGAACTCCTAACTGGCCTCCATATCAACAGTGAATCTCCTCTGCAGTGCTTACACAATCTCCACATAGCTTGTTTCTTTATTCACTTGTTCATGTCCTATTTCCCTTACTAGATTGTGTGGTCCACAAGGGCAAGGACACGGCCTTCTTGGTCATTACTGCATGTCCAGTACCTGGCACTAGGAGCTCAATACATTTTTATCAGCTGATTGACTTAATAGGATCGCTGGCCAGGCGTAGCAGGTCACACCTGTAATCCAGCACTTTGAGAGGCCAAGGCAGGAGCACCGCTTGAGTTCAGGAGTTTGAGACCAGCCTGGGCAACATGGCAAAACCTTATCTCTAGAAAAAATGAAAAAATTAGTCAGGTGTGGTGGTGTACGCATGTAGTCCCAGCTACCCAGGAGGCTAGGGTGGGAGGACAGCTTGAGCCCAGGAAGTCAAGGCTGCAGCAAGCTGTGATCACACCAATGGGTGACAGTGTGAGACCTTGTCTCAAATAAATAAATAAAAAGTAAATAGTATCTCTCTCGGGGGTACCTAAGTTAAGCAGTTCTTTCACACTGAGGAAAACTGATAAAGCAAAATGCTCTGAGACGCTCAGAGGAGAGGCCTCACTTATACATCGACATAACCATTGTTTACTGGGCACCTATTATGGAGGCAATAGACCCTGTGTACTCTGCAACAGAGCAACAGAGACCACCTCGGAGCTCCCTCTCAATTGCCAATGAGCTTTTAATCCAGTACAAGTGACCTTGAGGGCCCTCAGACTCCTGCTCCCTGCTTTCGGCCACTTTATGTAGGTTTACCTTTTCTACAAAGGTACAGAAGCCCTTCCATTCATTTGTCCAGTTTTCTACTTCAGAAAGTTTGTGGGAGTATTTTTCCTGATAATAATGCTAATAAGTTATCACTTAAATTTTTTGAAAAATTAATAAGAGAAAAATAATGGCCATTTATACTTCTACTACCCAGGAAAAATCAGCATATCCCCTTCAAGGCTTTGTTATTTCTTTTTCCCTTTATTGTTAACGTTGGTCAAAGGGCTCAGGAGAGGACTTGGTTGAAACTAGTGTGTACAGCAGGGCCTGTGGGGGATTCTAATTATTCAAGCCTGCATTGTCCTTTATGCCCAAAACTGGTGGAAAAGAACTGGGGATAGATTACTATGAGCTTCAGGCTTAGAGCCTGTTTCCAGCACATTTGCTTAAATCATTGTCCACATGTTGCCTTTGTCTCCCCATCAGGGATGCCAAGGAGCCTGACAGTATTACAGCAATTCAGCAGACGTTGCCCTGAAATCGAGAGTGAATATAGCGTCTCCCAGATCAACCAAATGATTCAGAAGCCATACTTTGGCCCACCTTTCCCGAAATGGAGATTTTGCTTGGATAAAGAGCCATCATGTATGGCACCCCTAGTCTGTCCTAGGCACAGTGCTGGACACTTCACATAACTTTAATCCTCACAATGACTCTAGATGTAGGCATTGTCTCCATTTGCAGTTGAGGCTCTGCAAGGTGAGTGAACTGTTCAAGGACTCAGTAGGTGGATGATTCAAGCTTGTACTAAGCCCTCTCTGGCTCCATGGGCTTGCTCAGCTATGCTGGTAAGTTTTGCCTTGGCTGCAAATGGCTAGAATCAAAGGAAGAACAGAGGCGGACCTTTCCTGTGCTGGATCTAAAATTGCTGGTGAGCTCGCAGTGCTACGCACAGACTCTCCAAAGGAGACTGGGGAAAACATCAAATTAATTGATATCATCACAGGGTTAGATTACTACTTAATAGATGAGCTAAACCCTGAGGACATGGCCTCAATATAGCCAGAATTTCAAACTGCAGTCTTATCTCTTCCCACAGTGCATGTGGATGTCTAACTCCCTGTTACCGCTTTGATGAGTTT
>NW_012122865.1:18650-19840 GCF_000951035.1 Colobus angolensis palliatus | reverse complement strand
GAGTTAGAAAGCCAACTCACTGGCCCATGGAATAGATGATATGGCTGAATCCAGGTGTGAGTGGAAGAAGTGGGGCGATATGATACAATGGGAGGCATATTTTGGACATAGAATCAACAGGACTTAATGGTACTTGAGAAGTGAGAGCTTGGGGAGGAGAGAAAAAGGGAAATAACTCCCAAGTTTGGGACTGAACAAGGTCATCTGAAAAATCTGAGTTTATAGTATTGTATAGATTCTATGACTATGAAGCTTCAAAGTCTAGACTAACAGGCCAGTCTAGGAGGTAGGGCCAGTCCTATCCCTTGATATGACTCAGAGCCACAAGGGATGTTAAAAGCAATGCCACCGAAAAGGTCTTTCCCACATTGGGGCCTGAAAGGAAGTGAGGTTTTACTCTGGCACCCATCTCCCTTATACAGTGTATATCAAAATCATAATCAAGGTAAACCAAGATCATAGCCAGAGAATCAGTGTCAAGCATCCAGTTAAAAGAGTGAAGATGAAAAAGGAATAATAAATAGCAAAATCACTGCATTTTCTATATATTGTATAGAAATCATTATACACACACACAAAGAGAGAGACACCTATAATCAAAAAGAAAAACACAGACAACCCAATAAAAAATGAACAGAAGATTTGAACAGGCATTTCACACACACACACACACACACAAAATCAATTGCCAATAAACATATGAAAAGGTGCCCAACTTCCTTAGCATTAGAGAAACACAAAATAAAACCATACTCAGCTACTGCTACATAGGGCTACAATGAAAAAGACTAACAATACCAAGTGTTGGCAAAGATTCAGAGCAAATAACCCTCTCGTACATTATTTATGGTAATTTAAATGGAAACAACAGGTTGGGGGTTTTTTTTTTTTTATTTGGCTTTAGTATCTACTAAAGCTAAATATACACATACCCTATGACCCAGCCATTCCACTCCTAGGTGTTTATCCAACAGAAATATGTACACATTTGTGCCAGAATAAACATACCACAATGTTTTTAGGGGGACTGTTTATAAAGTCAAAAACTGGGGGAAATGCAAATGTCCATCCACAAGAGAATGAATAAAATAAATTGTGACATAGTCCTACAAAGGAATACTATGTAGAAATGAAAGTGAATAAACAAAATGCACTAGACAACAACATGGATGAATCTCACAAGCATAATG
>NW_012122865.1:11897-13756 GCF_000951035.1 Colobus angolensis palliatus | reverse complement strand
ATAAATGTGTAGAAAATGGAAAAATGACAGGCTGAAACTAGTGATTAGAAACATAAGTCTCATAATCTTACTACAATTGACATGAAAATGAGAATTATCATGTGGGCTCAAATCAGGAACTCTCTTAACTGGGAGTTCACTGAACTTAGGCTGATGTGTATACATCTGTGAAGGAAAAAAAACAAAGCTAAATAACATGGAACAAGTTCCAAAACCAGATGATCAAAGATTGAACCTAAAAGACTAGATGTAGTTTGTAAGGAAAGCCAATCTTCAGCTTTTAGAAAAGGGAATTTCCCTTGCCACATTCAAATAACTCATATAACCTTTATACACTTGAGATTTGCACACTTGATTCCAATAACTACCTATAGGAAACTTGTTATAGAAAAAAAGAGAATTCCCTAGAGGTAAGTAAGGAACTGCCTAACGCAGTTCTTAGCAGACAGCATTTCAACAAATAATGTTGAACAAACAACTCCAGTGAGCATGATTTAACAAGTCCCTAGCCACATCACTGAAGCATACTTTCTACACACATCCTGAGTCATCTTACACCCTTCTCTCTCTCATCCCCAGACATTCAGATCATTCAGATTCACGGATTCTGCTTTCATGTTTCTTAACTCTCTCTCTCTCTCTCTCTCTCTCTGTCTCTCTGTCTTTCTCTCTCTCTTCCTTTCCACCCCTACTTTCCCAGCTCAAGTATTCACTACCTCTTGCCTAGAGAGGCATCCTACCTCTGGTCTCCTCCCTTCCAAGCCAGCCCACAACCACTGTCAGAACTCCACTTGTTCAATCAATGAGTATTTATTGAGCCCTTACTAGGTGCCCTGCAGACACTACTTACTAGGGCCCATAGACACTATGTTGAGCCCTGGAAAGTCCATCTTGAACGAGGCAGACACACACCCTGAAGGTGATAGTCTAGCCGGGGAGATAAACAATTGCTGTAGACAAACAATTACCATACACTAGTACTGTGAGTACTTTGTTAGGAAAAAAACAGCATGCTACAAGAGAAAATAACTGGAAAACCAAAACTAGTGTAGTTGAATGAAAAAAATTACATAAAAAGGTATTTACTGCTATACATCTTTATCTGGGAAGATCCACAAAAGAGGGAGATGGGGAAACTTAAAAGTTAGCAGATTTTGATGGGGTAATCAATAACTGTACATTTAATATGCCTATTAGATATCTGACTACAAATATCAAGACAAGTGGGTGTGTGAGTTTAGAGTCCTGGATCAGGGACGGAGATAGAGAATAGGGGTTGTCCATATTTAACATCACAGGATTGAATGAGATCACCTACAAAGAGGAGAGGAGAAAAGGGAAAGGAGCGGGGAGAAGAAAGACAAGTACTGACCTCAGTTTTTAGAGGTCAAAAAGATGAGAAAAACAATGAAAAAAAAAAAAAAAGATGAAGGCCAGTCATTGAAGTCAGAGCAGGAGAATGAGGAGTCACAGAGCGAGAGGGAAGAAACTGCCTCATTCACAAATGAGGCAGCAGAGTATTTTCAGCAAGTGGTGCTGAGAAAACTGGATATTCACATGCAAACACATGAAACTGGACTCTTACCTTACACCTTGTACAAAAATTAACTCACAGGCCTAATCATAAGAGCTAAAACTAAACACTCATAGAAGAAAACACAGGAGAAAAGCTTCAGGACATTGGATTTGGCAATGATTCCTTAGATAAGACACCAAAAGCACAGGCAACCAAAGAAAAAAGAGACAAATTGGACTTATCAAAATTTAAAACTCTTGTGCATCAAAGGACACAATCAGAAGAGTGGAAAGGCAACCAAAGGAACAGGAGAAAGTATCTGCAAATCATTTATCCAATAAGG
>NW_012122865.1:9190-10518 GCF_000951035.1 Colobus angolensis palliatus | reverse complement strand
ACTTTGGGTGATAATGATGTGTCAATGTAGGTTCAGCGATGGTCACATGTACCACTCCAGGGGGCGATGTTGATAGCAGGGTAGATTACGTATGTGGGAGGGGCAGGGGATGTATAGGGACTCTGTACTTTCTACTCAATTTTGCTGTCAACCTAACACTACTCTAGAAATAAAGTCTATTTTTTAAAAAATCACACTGAACTGCTGTGTGGAGTACAGATGAAACAGGGGCAACCTGGAGAGAAAGAGCCCAAACAACAGGCTACTGTTGCTACTCACTGAGACAGCACAGAACAGGAGTGAATTTGGGAACTTGGGAGTGGGCACAGTGGATTCAGTTTGGAGGGGCATGCTGAGTCTGAGTTTCCCAGGGCTTGAAGGGGGTCCATGCCGAATACTTTTTCCATATAAGCACCAAGCAATTAAAAATCCATCAGTACATAACCCTGCAGCACTGAAAACACACTCACAGCCAAGGCCAGCTCAAGGCTGTTTGCATGAGGTCATGTAGCTTGGTGGTTGGGCTCACAAATTCTGGAACCAAACTTCCTGGTTTGAATCTTAGCACTGCCACTTACCAGCTTGAGCAACTTATTTAAACTTTTTGCCTCCATTTCCTTATGTGTAAAATGGTAAATAATAATAGCACCTACCTCATAAGCCTGTTGTAGATTAAATGAGTTAGTTTATTCAGCATAGTTAGTATCTATGTAATACTAACTCTGGAAAGAGATGGTTAGTAGTATATAAATATACAAAATAATTTATATATTAGGAAAATAATAAATCATAGAATAGTGTATGACCATTTGCTATCAATACTATGAACACTAATTATTTTGAAGAAAGGTTAGCTGACATATTTATTCATCCATTCCATTGTTCATTCATTCAACAGGTATTGATAGAGTCCTCACTACCAGCACTCAAACATAAATCAGACACCAATTCTTCTCTCAGCAAGCTTAGACTAGCACAGATTTAAACACACAGACTTTTACATGTTCAATCCCACTCTGAAGAACAATTTGAGTTAATCAATAACAGGAAATATTATTATTGAAATACATACATCACCACAAAAATAACCTTCAAATGCTTTTCCTATATAAAATCAAAGTCATGTATTACTTGCTTCATATATATAATTCTTTCTTTTATATAACTGTCCTTAAATGATATATCTAAAATGATATGTTTTTCATCATATATGTTTTAAATATGTATGTTTGCAAGCAAATATAAACAAATATATAATCTTGCATTGCTTTCAAAAGAGAATCAGGCATTATATAAAACAAGCATTATATATCTGGCTACATGAGTGA
>NW_012122865.1:6374-7743 GCF_000951035.1 Colobus angolensis palliatus | reverse complement strand
ATGGGACTATAATAACACTTACACAGAATTGTTGTGAGGCTTAAATAAGTTAACAAACATGCAGTATTTCTAATAGTAAAAACCCCAAAGCATTAGCTTTCTTATGCAGAAATGTTACACCCACGTTTTTGTACTTATTTATTTTGTGTTTGTTTATTCGTAAGCCAAACTTAGGGTTCAAGTAATTTTATTAAACTCTGGAATATGCATCATTATCAAAGGAAAATGTTAGATTTTACCCAAGCTCAGGTGGCACAGGCATTTCTCCTGAAATAAGAAGGGCTCCTGTGAAATAGTCACTCCCGAGTGTTGCCAGTTGCTATTCAGCAGCTAGAATCGGCCACCAGAGGCCGCCAACAATGATTTGTGGACAATGCAAGGGTGAACACCAGGAAAGGCAGAAACAGGTCAATCTAACCAGAATTACTTCTAGATCTGCCCCATCAGCATCAAGAAAAGCCAGAAATGTTTTTCCGTCAGAGGCAGGATGTTTTCTCTTTACATTCAAGTGTCCAATTTTGACAAAGTAGGACCCCAAGGCTTGGAGAACTTTCTGCTTGAAATGATTGATAGTATTTGTCTGAGTTTTGGTGTGTGTATTCCATAACTTCTCTAAGAGTCACACTGCCACCTGATTCGTAGAACCTCTCGCAGATCTCTTTCACTGACTCACAGACGGTGGGCAGTGGATACAAAATACCAAGGATGAGCCCAGCCCACTCCACAGGGAGAACGGGAGTGTCCAAGCTTCGTCTGCCAAACATGTGGAACCTCTGTTCCCAGGGCACACGGTGTGATAGTTCTTTGAATCAACATCCATATTACTCCTTACAACTCAAGTTGACATAAAAACATCAAGCGTGTATCTTATTTGTATATAGAAATTGCATGTTCAGGTGAGTTGCTTTTAAAATCTATGTCTTCATTGTAACATAGTTCCTCATTTATGGCCTGCTTTGTAATAAATTATCCTTTGTAATTTCCCAGTCTCTATTTTTCACTAATTAATTTAAAACCTATTTCAAAGAAAACAGATGCATTTCTGTATTTAAATTTTATTTGTTTATGCATAGGCCAGTATTTTTATCTTTATTGGCAGCTATATAATAGTATTTTAGATCAATTTGTTATCTTTTATTATCCACACAGTATCTAGGATCATTTGCCATTTTACAAAGTCAACTGTAATTTGATGACACGCTGAATTCCTTGTATTATTTTGGAAATAACTTCAGGAAAATGTAACTATAATACACCCAAATGGCATACAAATTTTGATATTGTTGCACAAAATTTGTTCAAGTTCACTCTATGTTAATTTTTTATTTTTTATTTATTTGTTTTTAGAGACAGGATCTTGCTCTGTCAC
>NW_012122865.1:0-1061 GCF_000951035.1 Colobus angolensis palliatus | reverse complement strand
ACAGATGGCATTTGACCAACATACTTTTAAATCTTTTTAGTCTACAGGTATTGCCTCCATTCTTTTTTTATTTTCCTTGTAATTTATTTGAGTGCATTGTCCTTGAGATGGTTTAAATTTCTTGCATGAGAGGAACTAGAGCTTGGAGTTTATGAAATGATATTATAAAAGAAGGTATTTTTCTCTTTTTCTTATTTGTCTTGTTTTAGAAATATCCATTTGAGAGCTGAAATGAAAACATCCACTTCCTCACTCCCAGTGTACCCAACTGAATATCATGACATCAATACAATGGCCTCAGGTCCATGGTTAGACAACTATTGTCTTCTTGAAAATCAATCCAGGGTCCCAAAGGACCAAAACCACTGAGAGAAGACCCCAGTCCAGACAGCAACAGACAACAACAGGAGAACTTTTGGCATATTCATTCTGTTTGCATTTGCCTGTTCTCTTTCTCCTCTATGACTTCCAAGATCCCTCCCAAAGTGTGATTATATGATCCTTGTAGATTCTTAGGACATCTAAAACACCCAGAAAAAACTTAACTGCCAAATTATTTCAGGAGGATAGAATACACCATATGCCAGGCCAACCCCTTGAGCTTTGATGAGTATAGATATTTGGCCAGTAGTGATAAACGTGGAGAATCTTCTTTTTCCTTTTATCAGTCACAATTGTTGGAATGCTGTTATCTAATTGACACACAGAGCTCTCTGCAGTTTTCTAACTTTAAAAGTTTGGGCCAGGTGCAGTAGCTCATGCCTGTAATATTGGTACTTTGGGAGGTCAAAGCAAGAGAAACACTTGAGGCCAGAAGTTTGAAACCAGTCTGAGCAACATAGTGAGACCCTGCCTCACACACAAAAAAATTTTAATATTAACTGAGCATGGTGGCACATACCTGTATTCCCAGCTACTTAGGAGGCTGAGGCTGCAATGAGCTGTGATCTCACCACTGCACTCCAGCCTGGGTGACAGAATGAGACCTTGTTTCAAAAAAAAGTTTGTAAAAATCCTTGAGGGGAAGAGTCCAAGCTCATAAGTTTGGGAGGGCCATACAA
>NW_012122864.1:0-1149 GCF_000951035.1 Colobus angolensis palliatus | reverse complement strand
TGACCTTGTGATCTGCCCACCTCGGCCTCCCAAAGTGCTGGGATGACAGGCATGAGCCACCGCGCCCGGCCTAGTCTCCTTTTAAGACACCTGACAAGAATGGCAGAGATGGGTGCGGCACACCAACATGGCACATGTATACCTACGTAACAAACCTGCACGGTGTGTACATGTACCCTAGAACTTACAGCATAGTAATAATAATAAAAAAGAATGGCAGAGATGTTCATGGACTGCATGATGAGGGAGAAATAATGCCATTTCATTCGAGGTCTTTTTTGTTACAGCAACTTAGCCTATTGTCTTAGTATCACAGGTACAGAGAGTTAAGAGACACAACGAAAAGCAACGAAGGTTTTTATTTTCTTTATATGTTAGCCTTATTTACGTAACTATGTGGCTATTGAGGGGTGGGGGCTGAAATCGCATAGTAGATTTCTTGTTATTTCCCAGATTTATAGATGTGAGTTTTCAAGATGAATTCATTCTTTTTGGAGGGTGGGAAATTATGATAAACTGTCAATTATTTTGTTTCCGATAGATGTAGGTTGGCAAAGAGTAACATACGGCTTTCTGGTCCCATCTCCTAAACATGAGACAGACATTGCTAATTGATCATGTCACTTTTCTCCCAAGTGTGGACGCAGCATCATAATCTTTCTTAAGTAAAATCAGGCAGCCATTCCTTATCTATCAGACAATCCAAAATATGACTCCCATTTGCCATCTTGGAACTGAATTTCCATAAAAACACTTAAACATATTAAGTAGAATATGAAGCTTTCTGCTAGCATATAAACAATCCCACCAGTTCACTGTCAGTAGCACAGACTATACCTGAGTATCGGTCAGGTTGTGACTGAATACATAGAGGAGATTTTCCTAGTCCATTCACCTCTTGATTTAAAGGAAAGAGACTTATCTCACCACCTTTCTTTTTTGGGTTCCCCTGAGGCTGGATTTCCTCTCCCCTGTGGGCGTGGCTCTCTCAGAGTTGTTTTCCTGGCTCTCCTTCCCCCGGAACAGAAGTTCCCTGAGGAGAGTGCAGGTGCTGTCTGACACCTTTGTACCCTCGGAACCTGTCACCAGGGTAGTTACACGTGAACATCTGGGCGAGCCAGCATAGGTGCCTTGTGCAGGAATAACACA
>NW_012122863.1:0-1119 GCF_000951035.1 Colobus angolensis palliatus | reverse complement strand
AAAAAAAAAAAGACAAAAATTAGCAAGGCATGGTGGCAGGCGCAAGTAGTCCCAGCTACTAAGGAGGCTGAGGCAGGAGAATCACTTGAACCTGGGAGGCAGAGGTTGTGGCGAGCTGAAATTGAGCCACTGCACTCTAGCCTGGGTGATAGAGCAAGACTCTGTCTCAAAAAAAAAAAAAAAAAAAAAAAGGATCAGTAGGAGGAAGAGGACATTTGGGCTCAGAGTAATCAGACAAAGCTATCAGCTATACAGCTATACCCAGGGCACTGTATCATAAATTTTAAGACTTTAGGAAGGAGACAGGACTTGTTAGGTCATAACAACTGGGGAGAATTCTGATAGGTGGAGTGAAAGGGGAGAATATTCCAGGTAGAAACATCATGAACAAAGCCATGGAAAGGGGCATCAACTAGCTGTGATTGAGGGACAGTGGGTATACCTGCTTGGCTGGAGGGGAGTGGTAAGATAAGTGCTGTAGCAAAAGTACATTGAGTTTGATATGGTTTGGATTTTTTCCCCTCCAAATCTTATGTTGAAATGTGATTCCCAATGTTGTAGGTGGGGTCTGGTGGGAGGTGATAGGATCATAGGAGCAGATCCCTCACGAATGGTTAAGCACCATTCCCTTGGTGATAAATGAGCTTTTGGTCAGTTAGTCCATGTGAGATCTGGTTGTTTAAGAGTCTGGGACTGCTCCCTTCTCTCTCTCTTGCTCTTGTTGTGTGAGGTGCCTGCTTCCTCTTTGCCTTCTGCCGTGAGTGGAAGCTTCTTGAGGTCCTCACCAGAAGCAGATGTTGGTGTCATGCTTGCATAGCCTACAGAACCATGAGCCAATTCAATTATTTCTTTTCTTTATAAATTACCCAGTCTTTAGATATTTCTTTTTTTTTTTTGAGATGGATCCTTGCTCTGTCACCCAGGCTGGAGTGCAGTGGCGTGATCTCGGCTCACTGCAAACTCCGCCTCCCGAGTTCATGCCATTCTCCTGCCTCAGCTTCCCAAGTAACTGGGACTACAGGAGCCTGCCACCAGGCCTGGCTAGTTTTTTGGATTTGTAGTAGAGATGGGGTTTCACCATACTGGCCAGGCTGGTCTCAATCTCCTGACCTCGTGATC
>NW_012122862.1:224-1277 GCF_000951035.1 Colobus angolensis palliatus | reverse complement strand
TGTGCTGTTGTGACGGGGCCATCACACGGCCGGCAACTTCCGGGGCATCTCTGCAGTATTGAAACAGATTATTTTGACCGGGCACGGTGGCTCACGCCTGTAATCCCAGCACTTTGGGAGGCTGGGGCAGGCGAATCACTTGAACCCGGGAGGCGGAGGTTGCAGTGAGCCGAGATTGCGCCACTGCACTCCAGCCTGGGTGACAGAGTGAGACTCCGTCTCAAAAAAAAAGGAAAAGGAAAAGAACCAGATGATTTTGTGACTCTTAGGGTGTGGAGTCCATTACTGAGAAACAGACAACTTGTTTCTTACTCTGCAGAGAGCCCCTTGCATTGAATTCTCAAGCACCTGGATTTTGTTCTGCGTCCGTCTGGTGCATCCTTAAAAAAAAAGCCCGCCTTCCACACTGCAACCTTTATGCCCTTCCCAGACCTTTCTTACCCTCAGCTGTATTTGCTAGACATTCTTTATTTCTGAGTTTGTATCTTAAAATATTACTGGAACTTTGTGCTTAGTTCCCAAGGGACTTGAACTCTCATGAGCTCTCTGGCTCACGGCCTGCACCCCAGGTCTCCCAACCCAGGGACCATTACACGGGAAGAGGATTCCAGTGTTCTTTTCTGTTCCTAGTGATAGAGAACATCCAGGATCTCCCTTCTGGCTGCAGAGTCCTGCTTTCCCCCATCTACATCCTTTTCTGCTCCACGTAACACCTTGACATCTCTCATTTTAGGGGAATGTGGTAGAAGAGGAGGGGTAGCCGGTTGGTTCATTGGTGATGTGGGGTTTTTGGCTTTTGGTTTTCTGGCCATGATGCATAGTTTTTATTTTTCATTTCTGCTTGTTCACTTCCTCCCTTCTGGCTTTCTTTCTTTTTCAACTTGTACTGTGTGCCTGAGGGAGGACGTATCCAAAATCGTCAAGTACTTCAATTTAACAATAAGAAGTAAATTGTTGTGAGGATCAGCTCCCATTGATTCTGATTTTATCACGTTGGTGCAAAAGTAATTGTGGTTTTTGCTATGACTCCTTTTTTTTTTTTTTTTTTTTTTT
>NW_012122862.1:0-170 GCF_000951035.1 Colobus angolensis palliatus | reverse complement strand
ACCTAAAGCTATGATTGCTGCCTGGTCATGTTTGGCTCCTCATGCTGGTAGATAAATACCTGGTTTCTGTCCACTCAGGAAAATTCTGAAGTGCATTCTGTATGGTTCCTCAGAGCATTCCTAGCAAACTGAGGCCTGGACACCCACAGGAATAACCCATTCTTTTTTTT
>NW_012122861.1:0-2587 GCF_000951035.1 Colobus angolensis palliatus | reverse complement strand
TGCAAGCTCCGCCTCCTGGGTTTACGCCATTCTCCTGCCTCAGCCTCCCGAGTAGCTGGGACTACAGGCGCCCGCCACCTCGCCCAGCTAGTTTTTCGTATTTTTAGTAGAGACGGGGTTTCACCGGGTTAGCCAGGATGGTCTCGATCTCCTGACCTTGTGATTCGCCCGCCTCGGCCTCCCAAAGTGCTGGGATTACAGGCTTGAGCCACCGCGCCCGGCCTTTCTCTGCCTTTTAAAACCATCATTTCTTTTTATGCTATTCAATTGATGGGCTTTCCTAAGATTGAGCCTTCTACATTTATTCCTCCATCCCTGACCCCCTCACTAGCCTCCCCTTATAGATCTCTCCATTGCTATAATATCACATCTTATCTGTATGCACATCACTCTGAAGTTTACTTTGCTCTTGTATTCCAAAATCACATTTCCAACTGCCACCTGAAAGTTTCCTTGCAGGTGTTTTCCCAATAGCTTAAAACTTTGTAACTCTAGTTTGAATGTATTTACCAAAAGGGCAGGGGCAAAAGCATGTTTTAATTTTAATATTTTACTCTTTTAAAAGAAGTTCCCCAAACAAATTATTTTGATAAATCTTTTTTTTGTTTTTCTTTTTTTGAGACGGAGTCTCGCTCTGTTGCCCGGGCTGGAGTGCAGTGGCCGGATCTCAGCTCACTGTAAGCTCCGCCTCCTGGGTTCACGCTATTCTCCTGCTTCAGCCTCCGGAGTAGCTGGGACTACAGGCGCCCGCCACCTCGCCCGGCTAGTTTTTTTGTATTTTTAGTAGAGACAGGGTTTCTCCATGTTGGTCAGGCTGGTCTCAAACTCAACCTCAGGTGATCCACCTGCCTCGGCCTCCCAAAGTGCTGGGATTACAGGTGTGAACCACCACTCCCAGCCATAAAGTTGAAAACTCTTAAGTTGAACTGTAATATTTTTTAATGCTTCTGCTCCATTTAACTAATGAGTATGTTGAGTAGTAAATCAACCCAATTTATCATCGTCTTAGTCCAGTTTGTGCTGCTATAACAAAATACCGCATACTTGGTAATTTACAAAGAACAGAAATTTATTTCTCACAGTTCTGGAGGCTGGAAAGTCCAAGATCAAGGTGCTGGGAGGCTTGGGCTCAGTCTCTTTGCATCCAAGATGATGCCTTGAATGCCATATTCTCTAAAGGAGAGGAACATTGTGTGTCCTCACGTCGCAGAAGAGTGAGATAGAGTGAGCCCACTCCTGCAAGCCCTTTTTATAGCTGCATTAATCCATTCATGAGGGTGGAGACACCTATCTTTAGGCCTCACCTTCCATCAGTGTGTCATTAGGGATTAAGTTTTAACATGAGTTTTGGAGGAGACAAAAAAATTCAAATCATAGCAGACATAAAGATGTCAAGAATTGTTAAGGGCCCGAGGTTTTACTCTACTTGCCGGCTAACAGATTTTGTTAGTGCCTGCGGAAGAGTCAAAGGACAGAATGTTGCAGCAACATAATTAGCTAGGGTAGCAGCATTCGCACCTGTTCCAGAGCCTCACTTTTCACAGAGTGATACAGAGGGCTCCCTGACACCTGAACCTGTATAAGCTTTCATCACAGTAGGGGAGCCTTGAATTGTAGAACCTGAATCTTTTAAAATGGACAGTAAACATGTCTATCCTTTGCTTTGGAGAGAGACACTTTATTTTCCTGCATACCAACATCCTTCAAAAGATAGTCTTGAACAGACGCAGTCGGTGATTTTACTCTCAAGCAGA
This sequence comes from Colobus angolensis palliatus, assembly GCF_000951035.1. NCBI lineage: Eukaryota > Metazoa > Chordata > Mammalia > Primates > Cercopithecidae > Colobus > Colobus angolensis. Next base: position 833 of record NW_012122861.1, on the reverse strand, counting down.
AATGCAAGAGATGTGAAGAACCATCTTTCAGCATTTTGTAAGGCAGAAAAAGCAAGTCAGTATTTGTAACATGGCCTAAATAAGTGACTTGCTGGCTTTAGGAAGCGGGATCTATTTTTGGAGCTTCTTTGTACTATTCATTGCTTTTTGTTGGTAGTGAAAGATACTCAACCTTCTGTTTTGTGGAGTTTTGTGTCTTCTTTTTATTAATGCTTCTGTTTATATATAAAAGTTCAAATAAGTGAAAACAAAATGATGGAGTGGTATCATTTTAATTTAGTAAAACCGTATTGAAGTATAGTGTTTTGAACAAGAAAGATTAAAAAACCATGGGAGCTAGCTGGTGTTCCAGGACAACTTCAGATATTCAGACTAGGTTTCTGAGAGATCTCAGAGATTAAACTCCTTCAAACTGGAATTTTATTAAACAGTCTTAACACACAGAGCATCTAGTGACTTACTGTCTTCTAGACTAAAGGTTATCACAGATCAAAGGGCTCTAAATCTCACAACCTAATGGAGGGCACATTCACTCTTGTCAGTGTTTAAACTTCAAGCAAATAGCAAAGACAAGGAACTTAATATCTAACTTCTCAAGTCAGCATGAGATCTTTGAATTTATTTTGGATCTCTCTAAATTTGACTTTGTTGACTGTCTTCCTGGCTGCTTTAGTACCTTTTATTCTACGTCATCCTATTTTTTTCTCTGCCTTTTTTTTTTTTTTGAGACGGAGTCTGCTCTGTCACCCAGGCTGGAGTGCAGTGGCATGATCTCGGCTCACTGCAAGCTCCGCCTCCTGGGTTTACGCCATTCTCCTGCCTCAGCCTCCCGA
>NW_012122860.1:0-2503 GCF_000951035.1 Colobus angolensis palliatus | reverse complement strand
AGTATACATACGTAACAAACCTGCACGTTATGCACATGTACCCTAGAACTTAAAGTATAATAAAAATAAAAAATAAAAAATAAAAAAATTAATAGAAAAGAAAAAAAATAGAGTATTCAAATGGGAAGAGAGGAAATCAAATTGTCTCTGTTTGCAGATGACATGATTGTATATTTAGAAAACCCCGTTGTCTCAGCCCACATTCTCCTTAAGCTGATAAGCAACTTTAGCAAAGTCTCAGGATACAAAATCAGTGTGCAAAAATCACATGCATTCCTATACACCAATGATAGACAAACAGAGAGTCAAATCATGAGTGAACTCTCATTCACAACTGCTACAAAGAGAATAAAATACCTAGGAATGCAACTTACAAGGGATATGAAGGACCTCTTCAAAACAAAATACAAACCATTGCTCAAGGAAATAAGAGAGGACACAAATGGAAAAATATTTCATGCTCATGGATAGGAAGAATCAATATTGTGAAAATGACCATACTGCCCAAAGTAATCTATAAATTCAATGCTATTCTCATCAAGCTACCATTGACTTTCTTCACAGAATTAGAGAAAACGACTGTAAAGTTTATGTGGAACCAAAAAAGAGCCTGTATAGCCAACACAATACTAAACAAAAAGAACAAAGCTGGAGGCATCACACTACCTGATGTCAAACTATATTACAAGGCTACAGTAACCAAAACAGCATGGTACTCATAGCAAAAGAGATATATAGACCAATGGAACAAAACAGAAGCCTCAGAAATAATACCACACGTCTACAACCACCTGATCTTTGACAAATCTGACAAAACCAAGAAATGAGGAAAGGATTCCCTATTTATTTTTATTATTTTATTATTATAATTTAAGTTCTAGGGTACATGTGCACAATGTGCAGGTTTGTTACATATGTATACATGTGACATGTTGGTGTGCTGCACCTGTTAACTCATCATTTACATTAGATATATCTCCTAACACTATCCCTCCTCCTTCCCCCCACCCCACAACACACACCAGTTGTGATGTCCCCCACTCTATGTCCAGGTGTTCTCATTGTTCAGTTCCCACCTACGAGTGAGAACATGTGATGTTTGGTTTTCTGTCCTTACAATAGTTTGCTCAGAATGATGGTTTCCAGCTTCATCCATGTCCCTACAAAGGACAGGAACTCATCCTTTTTCATGGCTGCATAGTATTCCATGGTGTATATGTGCCACATTTTCTTAATCCAGCCTATCATTGATGGACATTTGGGTTGGTTCCAAGTCTTTCCTGTTGTGAATACTGCCGCAATAAACACGTGTGCATGTGTCTTTATAGCAGCATGATTTATAATCCTTTGGGTATATGCCCAGTAATGGGATGGCTGGGTCAAATGGTATTTCTAGTTCTAGATCCTTGAGGAATTGCCACACTGTCTTCCACAATGGTTGAACTAGTTTACAGTCCCATCAACAGTGTGAAAGTGTTCCTATTTCTCCACATCCTCTCCAGCACCTGTTGTTTCCTGACTTTTTAATGATCACCATTCTAACTGGTATGAGATGGTATCTTATTGTGGTTTTGATTTGCATTTCTATGATGACCAGTGATGATGAGCATCTTTTCATGTGTCTGTTGGCTGCATAAATGTCTTCTTTTGAGAAGTGTCTGTTCATCTCCTTTGCCCACTTTTTGATGGGGTTGTTTGATTTTTTCTTGTAAGTTTGTTTAAGTTCTTTGTAGATTCTGGATATTAGCCCTTTGTCATATGGACAGATTGCAAAAATGTTCTCCCATTCTGTAGGTTGCCTATTCACTCTGATGGTAGTTTCTTTAGCTGTGCAGAAACTCTTTAGTTTAATTAGATTCCACCTGTCAATTTTGGCTTTTGTTGCCATTGCTTTTGGTGATTTAGTCATGAAGTCCTTGCCCATGCCTGTATCCTGAATGGTATTGCCTAGGTTTTATTCTAGGGTTTTTATGGTTTTAGGTCTTACATTTAAGTCTTTAATCCATCTTGATTTAATATTTGTATGAAGTGTAAGGAAGGGGTCCACTTTCAGTTTTCTGCATATGGCTAGCCAGTTTTCCCAACACCATAACTATTTAATAAGTGTGATGTGGTGCTGAGAAGAATGCATATTCTGTTGATTTGGGGTGGAGAGTTTTGTAGATATCTATTAGATCTGCTTGGTCCAGAGCTGAGTTCAAGTCCTGAATATCCTTGTTAATTTTCTGTTTCATTGATCTGTCTAATATTGACAGTGGGATGTTAAAGTCTCCCACTATTATTGTGTGGGAGTCTAAGTCTCTTTGTAAGTTGTCTCTAACAACTTGCTTTATGAATCTGGGTCCTCCTGTATTGGGTACATATATTTAGGATAGTTGGCTCTTCTTGTTGCATTGATTGCTTTACCGTTATGTACTGCCCTTCTTTGTCTTTTTTGATCTTTGTTCATTTAAAGTCTGTTTTATCAGAGACTAGGATTGCAACCCCTGCTTTTTTTTTTTTT
>NW_012122859.1:0-2269 GCF_000951035.1 Colobus angolensis palliatus | reverse complement strand
TCTCCTGGGCTCAAGCCATCCTTCTGACTCAAACTGCCGAGTAGCTGGGATCACAGACATGCACCACCATGCCCCACAATTTTTTTTTTTTTTTTGTAGAGATAAAAAGGAATCATGTTGCCCAGGCTGATCTCGAACTCCTGAGCTTTGGAATTATTTATTTATTTTATGACATGAAGGTCTCGCTGTGTTGCCCAGGCTAAAGTACAGTGGCACAGTCATGACTCACTACAGCCGCCATCTCCTGGGCTCAAGCCATCCTTCTGACTCAAACTGCCGAGTAGCTGGGATCACAGACATGCACCACCATGCCCCACAATTTTTTTTTTTTTTTTTTTTAGAGACAAGGTCTCACTATTCTGTTTTAAAACCGTAAAAGAAAGTCAAAGAACTGTCAGAATATTTAACAGTTTGTCCATTTCTTTTGTCGCATTTTCATTTTCTAGTCTCGATTTAGGTAAATTGTGTGTACGAAAGATTCAGTTCTGCCTTCCTATCCACACTAAAGAAAGGGATCTTTTCTTTTCTTTTTTTCTTTCTGCAAATATTTATCAAATACCTACTACGTATGAGGCCCAGGGATGCAGAGCTAAGCATGGCACAGTTTCCGTTTTAAAGGAATACTCAACAGAAAGACCACAAATGGGAAAGTCAGTGAACATAATATTGTCTGACGACAATAATACTAGTAATACTTGTGAAATGTGTACCATGTGCCTGGCATTATTATATGGTTTAACACATTTAATGTTCACAGAAAGATGCGTTCTATTATTGTTATGTTTTTACAAAAAAGCAAACAGACACAGAAAGGTTAACAACTTGCCCAAAGTCACACTGCTACTTCAAGTATGTACAAAATGTTATGAGAACATGGAGAAAGGGTACCTCACCTAGAGGAGGCAAAGATATTTTCCAAGAGAAAATGACCTTTCAATTTCATCTTTGAAATTATCTTCCTCGTGAAAAGTCCCCAGTCGGAGGGAATAAAATATGCCAAGGCAGAGAAAAATAATATGACTCTTTTCAGAAATCAAGCAGTTCAATATCAATAGAGCACAGAGATGCAAAAGATAAAATTGGAGAAGTCAGAGGAGTTAAATCAATTTGGTCTAACCTGCATAGCCTGACGAGGGGATTTTTCTTTAATGAGAAAGCAAGGAAAGGTTGTTGAAATATTTTAAGTGATGATTGGTATAACAGAGGGTGTAAGGAAAGTGAATGAGGGCAGACAGTTCCCATGAAAAATAAGAAAGATCAGAATTAAGGCTGAATTAAGTATTTGGGACATGGAAACAGATATGAAAGAGATTTAGGGGAGGTGGGAGAATTTGACAAAACTTGATGATTGGGTGTGAGGAGGAGGAAGGAATTTCAGATTTCTGGCTTGGATCCTTGAGTGGGAGGTGTCAAACATGAGAGGAAGAAAAGGTTTGGAGAAGGAATGATGAGCTTAAACAACAGCAAGTGTGTTGTTGGGGAAAGGGTGAACAGAGCACTTTAGATAAGGAAGACACAGAGAAGTAGATGGGATGTTAGGGCATTGCTTTCATTTTAATTTGGATACTGGGTTGGCATGTGTTCATTTTGTTGTTAGACTTCATAACTTGTACACATATTACAGATATTTTCTAGTATGGATAATATGTAGTAAGTTTTTAAAGTAACATTTGGTAACACTGCTACTGGAAAAAAAATCCTATGTTAAGATTTTGAGAAGATGACCCAGTTCTCCTGTATGTATATGCATTAGAGATTAAATGTCACCAAAGCAAAGACTATTTGATTTATATAGCTCTTCTTCATATATTAAAAATGAAAAATAAAAAACAAAGGAACAGTGGTTTCTATGACCAGCAAAAAAAGTTATTGTCTGTGACTCTGTGGTATTTATTGTGGTTAGATTAATTTCTGTGGCTATCTTTTTTTTTAATAAATACAGAGAAGACAGAATTAGCTATTTGAAGCAAATGAAAAACTTTGCTTTTTAAATTGTTTGTGGTGATTATGGATACTTGTTTCTTTGTTTTAAATTTAATTTTTAAAATTTACATAATATATTTTTATTTTTTAATACATATTACACAGAGTGAACAGATTAATGTAATTAGCATACCCATCATCTCAAATGTTTACCATTTCTTTGTGCTGGGAATATTCAATATTTTAGTTCTACCTATTTGAAACTGTATATTACTGTTAACTATAGTCATCCTACAGCATTATAGAACACTTGAACTTCTTTTTCTTTTTCTTTTTTTTTTTTTTT
>NW_012122858.1:0-1310 GCF_000951035.1 Colobus angolensis palliatus | reverse complement strand
CTCTGTCACCAGGCTGGAGTGCAGTGGCACGATCACGGCTCACTGCAACCTCCGATTCCCTGGTTCAAGTGATTCTCCTGCCTCAGCCTCCCGAGTGGCTGGGATTATAGGCATGTGCCATGATGCCTGGCTAATTTTTGTATTTTTAGTAGAGATGGGGTTTGGCCATGTTGGCCAGGGTGGTCTCAATCTCCTGACCTCGTGCTCTGCCCTCCTCAGCCTCCCAAAGTGCTGGGATTATAGGCGTGAGCCACCACGCTCGGCCGAGATCCTGTCTCTTAAAAAAAAAAAAAAAGAAAGAAAAGAAAGAAAGGATTAACTGCTTTTAGAATAACAACACAGAGGACAAGTAAATCTGTCAGTTTTTGACATCCCTCTCATGGCGGGTTTGAAATTTCCTCAAAATTAGATCCACTGACAAACCCAGAGGATCCCGGGCTACAGAGTCAAGTAGGTGGGCCAGGCAGGAAATTGCAGAAGCAGGACTCTTAGCTGAGGCAGGGCATGGGGACAAGCTGGGCAGCTTTGCTCTGAGTCCTGTCCATGCTGGGTGTCCGCCTCCCCTCCCCACAGGACCATGTGCAGCCAGAGAAGGCCAAGTGTTCTGAGGACTTGCCTGTCAAGCCTTGGGGTCCTGCTGTCAGGACAGCCTTCCCTCTCAATGCCACTTGGAGCTGTGAAAGAGGTTCTGAAGGACAAGTTGCACCGTATCACACAGGACCAGCTATTCTCCCAGCTGAGCTCAGCGGGCAACTGTGGCTCAGCTAGACAGTGACCCAGGTGGTGCTAAGTTGACAAATTTTCAGGAAAACTTTATAAAAGATTAAAAAGTGTTGGATTATAAAAATAGAGCAAAATGTTGGATTAAAGTCTCTCTATAAAGACAATACACAATGACTTTGGTTGAAGAAGAAGACAGGGCTGCCCTTGGGAAAAGAAGGGCCGTTAACACTGCAATACCAGGCTCTGGTGCACAGGCCCCTGCCGGACTCCACGGAACACACATCCTGCTGCAGGCGATGACATTTTGACACATCACTTCACAGACAATGCAGCCAACTTTTGGTCAACTTTTACTGATAAAGACCTCTGCAGGTCGGCTGGGTGCAGTGGCTTTCGCCTGTAATCTCAGCACTTTGGGAGGCAGAGGTGGGTGAATCACCATTCAGGAGTTCGAGACCAATATGGTGAGATCCCATCTCTACAAAAAATGGAAAAATCAGCCAGATGTGGTGGCATGTGCCTGTAGTCCCAGCTACTCAGGAGGCTGAGGTGGGAGGATCACCTGAATCTGGGGAGGCTGAGGCTGT
>NW_012122857.1:0-1202 GCF_000951035.1 Colobus angolensis palliatus | reverse complement strand
TTTTTTTGAGATGGTTTCTCGCTCTGTCACCCAGTCTGGAGTGCAGAGAGGCACGATCTCCACTCACTGCAACCTCTGCCTCCCGGGTTCAAGCGATTTTCCTGTCTCAGCGTCCTGAGTAACTGGGATTATAGGCACCCACAACCAAGCCTGGCTAATTTTTGTACTTTTAGTAGAGATGGGATTTCACCACACTGGTCTCGAACTTCTAACCTCAGGTGATCCACCTGCCTCGGCCTCCCAAAGTGCTGGGATTATAGGCATGAGCCACCACGCCCAGCCAGTGCATCTTCTGAAGATAACAAACTACTATTACTCTAATCAGCAAGAATCCTTTGCAATATGTGATAGAGGCTTTGTTGAAAGTTATTTTTAAAATGAATTAAAGTAAACTAAATGGGAAATGAAACAAAAAGAAATTTGAGATTTTAATGAATTTGTCCTTTTCTTTCCTCTAAGATAAATTATTTCAACAAGAAACTGATGTAAACTGAGAATTTCTTAAAACTATTGGTAGATGGCAGATGTGTTTTTAAATTATTGTATGAGATACAGCTATTTTTCTTGGAAGAATACATTGCTTTTTTCATATTATTATTTTAATGGAATTTTTATAAGGTAACTAAACTGATACCCAAACTGCATTTTAAAAATTGTGTCACTTCTGATTTTATACCTAGGAAAAGTAATATTTACCTTTTAAAAATGAAAACCCTCCCAAGAATATTATAAATTAGCATTGCTGTTTTATGTGATAAGCAGCAAAATCTCACTGTTTATTGACTTAGAACGTAAGAAAGAGGAAGTGAAGACTGATCACAGCAAGTTATTATTTGGAATCATGTACTCAATTGGAATTCTCAAAAGTATGTTTGTGCCTTTTGTTTAGAAATTGTAGTACACATAGCCCCGTCTGATTTGGAACCCTAATAATTGTGAACAGCAAACAACTTATCACAACAATAGGTTCCCACAAAAGGGATTCTCACAAAAAAGTCTGGGTATTGTTAACACAGAAGGAACAGAAGTTTAACCTTATAGTACTGTTGAAGTGTTTGTGTTTTGAAGAGAAAGAATGATATATAAAATAGGACTCTGGTTTCTAAGGGGTGATAATTGCAAAAAAAAAAAAAAAAAACCCAACAAACAAAACCAGCCATTCAGTCTTGCTTTGGAATTTTTTTTTTTTTTCTTTTTTTTTT
>NW_012122856.1:0-1429 GCF_000951035.1 Colobus angolensis palliatus | reverse complement strand
TGAGTGTGCCACCACGCCCAGCTAATTTTTGTATTTTTAGTAGAGACGGGGTTTCACCATGTTGGCCAGGATGGTCTCGATCTCTTGACCTTGTGATCCACCTGCCTTGGCCTCCCAAAGTGCTGGGATTACAGGCATGAGCCACCTTGCCTGGCCTTGTACTTTTTTTTTTTTTTTTTAATAATTAGAGATGGAGTTTCACCATGTTGGCCAGACTGGTCTCAAACTTCGGACCTCAAGTGATCCACTTGCCTCGGCTTCCCAAAGTGCTGGGATTACAAGCATAAGCCACCACACATAGCCAAAGATGCTTGACTGCAATTTTAAAACCACATGCTTCTATTATTATTATTATTTTGAGGGGACAGGATCTCACTCTGTTGCCCAGACTGGAGTGCAGTGGCACAATCTCGCCTCATCGCAACCTCCACCTCCTGGGTTCAAGTGATTCTCCTGTCTCAGCCTCCCAAGTAGCTGGGATTACAGGTATGTGCCTCTACTGCCAGACTAATTTTTGTATTTTTAGTATAGACGGGCTTTTGCCATGTTGGCCAGGATGGTCTTGAACTCCTGACCTCAAATGATCCACCTGCCTTGGCCTCCCAAAGGCGTGAGCCAGCGCGTCCGGCTGCTGCTGTTATTTTTGAAGAAATGTTCAGCACCAAGGGAATGTAATGGGGGAGAGAAAACTCAATCTTCCCATCCTTTCCCTGGTTCTTATGATGCTCAAAGATGATTTAAGGAAGGAAAGCAGCCTGCTCTTGGCCTTGTGCTCCTGTGGGCCAACGGGCACAGTCTAGGAGGCATGGGAGAACTTTCCCAGGGGAATTCCTGGAGAAGTGGCTTGACCACATATCTGTGCTCCTTTGTGCTCTACAGGTCCTGTATCAGTCTGGGTACTCCAAGAAAATGTCACGAGGGGATTAAATGTCTAACAGATTTAATTGGTAAATGATTGTGGTAAATACCTGTGAGGGAAAAAAGGGAGGGAGGCAGAGGAGACTACAGAGCCGTCAGACTACAATTCAGGACTGACCTCTGCGAAGGGGAGAAGGAGGAAGATGGGGTAGGGAAGTCTTCCATGACAGTACAGTCAAAGGAAGTTTCAGCAAAGCCCATGGGGAGTCATTGAACCAAAGTTACCTATCAAAGGAAGTTGACTTGCAGGAACCGGTCTTAAGGTTCCTGCTTTGCTCAGTCATTGTCTGGGAACAGCCTATAAGATATGTGGCCTCAGTGCAAAGCTATGGTAGATTCAAAGCACTGCGGCTGGGGCCCTTAGTCAATTAAACCACTGCAGTAGGTCTGAAAGGTGCATTTTCATGGCTGCCACTCTATTTTTTTTTTTTGAGACGAAGTCTTGCTCTGTCGCCCAGGCTGGGATGCAGTGGCCGGATCTCAGCTCACTGCAAGCTCCGCCTCCCGGGTT
>NW_012122855.1:0-1313 GCF_000951035.1 Colobus angolensis palliatus | reverse complement strand
GTACAATTTTATGAAATGACACTGCAGATACAGATTCATATAATCCCCCACCACTATCAAGACACAGAACCAATCCCACTTTGGGAGGCTGAAGCAGGTGGATCACTTGAGGTCAGGAGTTTGAGACCAGCCTGGCCAACATGGTGAAACCCCGTTTCTACTAAAAATACAAAAATTAGCTGGATGTGGTGGCGCACATCTGTAGTCCCAGCTACTCGGGAGGCTGAAGCAGGAGAATCACTTGAACCCAGGAGGCAGAGGTTGCAGTGAGCCAAGATTGTGCCACTGCACTCCAGCCTGGGTGACAGAGCAAGACTCCATCTCAAAATAAATGAATAAATAAACACAAATAAATAAATAAATACAAATAAATAAATAAGCCAGGAGTGGTGGTGTGCCTGTAGTCTCAGGAGGCTACTCAGGAGGCTGAGGTGGGAGGATCGCTGAGCCCAGGAGTTCAAGGCTGCAGTGAGCCATGATCACACCAGTGCACTCCAGCCTGGGCAACATAGCGAGGCCCTATCTCTTAAAAAATTAGTAAAAATTTTTAAAAAGGGCCAGAACCCTGTAAGGAATTATCATCTTTTGTTTATTTATTTCTCTTCCCTCACTCCTCTCTCTAAGGTAAACAAGAGCTGAGAGAAAAGCCCCATTCAACCTGGAGGCTCTCCAGAGGTTAATAACGTCCCAAGTCAGGGAGCTGCAAACCTGTTCTGTAAAGGACCAGAGAATAAACATTTTAGGCTTTGCTGTCCATGCAGTCTCTGTTGCAACTACCCAATTTTGTCATTGTAGCCGAAAGCAACCACAGACAATGTTACAAGAATGGGTGTGGGTATGTGTCAATAACATTTTATTTACAAAAATAGACAGCGAGCTGGATTTGACCCATGGGCAGTGGCTAGCCAACCTCTTCTAAACCAAGGGTTTGGGATCATGTTTTGATTTTTTTAAATTTTCTTTTCTTTTCTTTTTCTTTTTTTTTTTCTTTTGAGACAGAGTCTCGCTCTGTCCACCAGGCTGGAGTCCAGTGGCGCGATCTTGGCTCACTGCACGCTCCGCCTCCCGGGTTCACACCATTCTCCTGCCTTAGCCTTCCGAGTAGCTGGGACTACAGGTGCCCGCCACCACGCCTGGCTCATTTTTTTGCATTTTTAGTAGAGATGGGGTTTCACTGTGTTAGCCAGGATGGTCTCAATCTCCTGACTTCATGATCCGCCCACCTCAGCCTCCCAAAGTGCTAGGATTACAAGCGTGAGCCACCACACCCGGCTTAAAATTTATTTTTATTTTCTTAGAGGCAACTTCTCACT
>NW_012122854.1:35967-36300 GCF_000951035.1 Colobus angolensis palliatus | reverse complement strand
TGAGTTGATTTTTGTGTATAGTGCGGGATAAGTGTCCAATTTCATTCTTCTGCTTGTGGATCTCTAGTTTTTCTTACACCTTCTTTGAAGAGACTGTCCTTTCACTATTGTGTGTTCTTGGCATCTTTGTTGAAGATCAAATAATGATAAATGCCTGGGTTTAGTTTTGGGCTTTCTACTCCTTTCCTTTGGTTATTGTGTCTGCTTTTATGCCAGACCATGCTGTTTTGCTTTCAAGAACTTTATGATACATTTTAAAACCAGAGAGCATAATGCCTCTATCATTGTTATTTTTGCTCAAGATTGCTTTGGCTATTCGGTGTCATTTCTGAT
>NW_012122854.1:33989-34347 GCF_000951035.1 Colobus angolensis palliatus | reverse complement strand
GGACCCTTGTCCTTCTCTGGAGCCTCTTGGAGAAAGTGCACCAGATGGTAGCCTTGGAACAACCTGGGACAGAGGACCCAGATATAGGTGTCCTCTTTGCAGGAATGAAAACTGCATTATGGGCTTCTCAAAAGACAGCAGATCAATGTGCTGTCTGTGGGGAGCTGTGGTCTCAGTGGTGTCCTCAACTAACTGTGGGATCATTAGTGAATGACTTCACCTATCATGGTCTCTGCCTTTCGACTCTAAATTGGGGGCAATAGGCTCTCTCCAAGGGGTGTTGGTTGCAAAAATTCGGTTTTATGGCCTGTGCATGTCAGTCTGAGCAGCTTCGGCCTCAGAGACTAAACCAGATCTA
>NW_012122854.1:31542-33246 GCF_000951035.1 Colobus angolensis palliatus | reverse complement strand
GTCTCTGAGTCTGAGTGCCTGTGTGCAGGGAGAGGGGACTGTGGGATATAAATGACAGAAAGCATGAAAGGAAGAACCAGATCTTAAATGGCCGACAGGTGGCCAGTTATGATCTCTTTATTCTGCTCTAATAGGATCTGCGAGGTATGTTTTCTGTGAGCAGACACAGTCCTCCTCTGGGCTGCTCTGATCTGATTTCCTGTACCCAGAAACCCAGCACTGTGCCCAATACGCTGCTCCATCTTCCTCAAGGTCACCAGGTGAGGGGCACCTGCAGTTGCAGACCCACATGTTGCCACTGGGCATCACTCTGGGACCTGCATCCTCAGCGACACCTGCTACAGGCTCAGCTGTCCTTGTGCTTTGTTAATTGAGACCCAGATCAGGGCAACATTCCATTTGAAAACCTGGAAATGAACAATTCAGTCTCTTTACCTTGTGCTTCATCTTCTCTCTATCTAAAAATGAGTTTTCACAGTAAGCTCAATGTATTTGGGCCATACAGTCCCCCCTTTTCTTTCCCTTATTTTTTTCTTTACTTGTTTTTCTTACCTTTTGTTTCTATTGTCCTGGTCATTTTCATAGAGATGTCGATGCTGCACTTTCTACCCTGAGGAGCTGGACCTCAGGGTAGAAAGGTCTACTTGTCCAGGTCACTCAGGGCCAGGACAAAAGGAGGATTTCCACCCATAATATGGACATTCACTCTCAGAAGACATGTACTCCCCTGATGGATCAGTTAATTATTTAACATAGGAATTAACTTAACTGTGTTAAGAAAGTAGGGTGCAAGGGAATTGACCTGGAAGAAAATAAGATAGCAACAGAATCTGGTTGTATAATAGAGGTTTTGTATTCCAGGATATTCCAAGGGACAAATGATGCTTAGACATGGCCATATTTATTGCTGGTAAGAGGCAAGCAGATGGGAGACGGAGAGATGGGGGCCTTCGTGACCATGAGCACCTCTGGCTCCTCCTTGTGGGCACCTCCAGCCCAGTTTTGCACTATTGGATGAACCTTCGTCACGTATTCAGAGGCTGCTGGACACCAGTTGCAAGAGCACAGCTGTGGGGGCATCCTGTGTCACCTGTGTGCTGACTCTGAGATACTGAGCAGTGACATAACTTCTCTGTGCCTCTGTTTCCACATTTTCTAAAGCGGAATAAGGGTAACAGTCATTATATAACAATAGCACCTACCTCACCGGATTGTGTGAGGAATAAAAAGGGTAAGGGCGGTGAAGTTCTTAGCTCTGTTGTTCGCACACACATGTCAGCCATGCAGTGTGTCATTTTCGATGGCCTCTGAGGTCTTTACAGTTCGAGTCCAGTGTTCCTATGCCCACCACCTGCTCATGGCTGCCTAGGCAGAGGGCTGAGCTGGTTCCTGTCTTAGTCTTGTGTAGATCTAACCCCCAAGGCAGGACTCACTGGAGATGTATAATGTATAATGGTGGTGAAGCTGTCTGTGGCAGGTGTGAGTGCTGATATTCTATACTGTGTAAATAACAGTTTCCTTTGTCACTTCATTATGTGACCATCAGTAGCAGAACGAAGAGATGTGAGTAAAAGCCTAACATGGATTCTAAGATTTTGACTTGGGGTTGGAGGAGCTCATGTAGTTCACATAACTTTAGCACATCTTTATTATGAATAAAATGCCATAGTTCTTGGTCACATTGAGAATGATGCCGGCAGGGTG
>NW_012122854.1:28578-30732 GCF_000951035.1 Colobus angolensis palliatus | reverse complement strand
CTTTCTCCCCCATGGCCACGTTTGGTGATGGCACTTCCATATGGTCTTTGCCTGATGTAGTTGTTGTCTCTAGTTTGAAGGCTTCTTCTCCTTATTTGCTGCCTCTGACTGCACCCTCGGTGGGTTCTGGAGCAATAATCCCTATTTCCTGCCAGGAGGAGTAAGTGGGAAATATAAGCTAACCTTTAAACCCGGTAAAAACGGGAGCTTGTGCCAGAAGTTGCCTGTCAAATGGAGAGGTGTGGTCTAGTAAAAGCCTCATGGCCCTGGTGGGTGCCAGTCGGCCTGGGGCGTCAGTCCTCAGAAGATCATAGTTTACTATCCATTCATAATCCAGTGTTGAGTAAATGTTTGATGTTGAGATGGTGTATGTCCTGTGATGGTGTGGGGAGGTCTCATTATTGGAGAACATGTAAATGATGTTACATGTTCTTATGTTACATGTAATGATGTTACCCCTTCTTTTTCTAAGGGAAAAAGAAGCTAACTCTTCTGTGATCACCAAGGTGGGCAGCACAGTGGGTCTAGCCCAATCGTTATGAGGTGATGGTGGCCATCGGGTTGAGAATTAAAAAAGCGATGGCCCTTGGAAGGACCTTGATGTCTTGGGGGTCCGTAGCACATCCAGAGACATTAATAACCATGACTTTAGGAGGCCACTGTGCTGCTTGAGGAGGCTGGTGGCTTGGAGATGATGAACTAAATGAGACTCCCTTAACCCACCCCAGTGTTGTGATGCCCTGAGGTGGGAGCCTCCATCTGAATGAATGATAGGTGTGGTTCTGAAGGAGAAAGCGAAGAAATGCCACGAAAAGAGAACACCTGCTCCACCCAGGGCATAAGGAGCTACCTTCCCCTGGAAGACTACACGTGCAGAAGCCCATAGCCAGGACTAGTGTGCTTTGTCCAGGGACCTTGAGAGTTGTGATGGGTGGTAGTGAGGGCCTCCCCGTGAAACTCAGAACCTGAGACCCACGCATGGCCTGGAGAGATCACCTGCTGGTCCAGCTACAGACTGTATCCTGCTGTGGCCCCAATGCATGCGAATGGCTTCTGAGTGATGATATTGGTGGGCCTCAGCAGAATGGACAAGTGGGGTATAGCTGTCACCAAAGATACGATGTCCCAGTACATGGAGGGCCTGCTGCAAAGTGGCCGGCACACTAGTGGTTAGGATTTGGTTTTCAACTGCAAGGGGACTTTGTCAGCTCACTGAGGACCAATTGATGCCCAGAATCTTTACAACAGTGCTGGAGGGGCCATGAGTGTGTCCTTCAGAAACCTGGGCACTGTCCAGGAAGAGGGAGAGCAGGTGCAGCAGCCCTGCCGCAGATGTGTGGCCTAGCCCAGGCGGTGGCTTTACATACAGCACCCAGAGTGATTTGGGGAGCTCAGGGAGAACAGAGACCCTCCAGCTGGCTCAGAGTCACTGGTGGCTGCTGTCGCTGGAGGGGTGGCCTTCTCTGCCCCAACCCAGTCTTGTGCTCTCCTTCCCTCCCATTCTTGGCTGCAGGACTGGGAACCATCTGCTGGGACGCTGCTCTGTCTGCCTCGTGGCCATGCTCCCATCCTTGCCTCCTCCGTAGACTGTGGTCAGGACTCGGCAGCCCAGAGCCCCAGCAGGGTCTCAGTCTGTGCTGAGGTCACACCCAGGCATCGTCTCTATCCTTCTGCAGGTGATTCTCAAACTCTAACACTCAAATTAGAACAGAGGGATTCTTCTCTGAGGTCCTTTTCACTTTTCTCTTTTGGCGGCACCACAACCTTGACAGAATTCTGTGGTTTAAACAAAAAAGGTGTTACATCTAAAAAATTTTTATAGTACTTTCATTTCCATGTTGATCCATAGTCCCCAACCCCAGCCTGATTTTTCCACTGATTGCGGCCAGTGTAGACAATCAGTGTCCACACTGTAGACACTATATGTAGATGCAACTGAAGCTGTTTTTTCAGACACATGCATTTGAATTTTCGGGAACATTGAAGTGAGTCTAGACTCAATAAAATCCTTGACATCGTCAGGCTGGGGCAAACATTCTGGAGAAGTTGTTGGTGGGACTGTAGGTGTGAGAGGACAGAGTCTTTAAGGAGCAGCATGCATATTCTCACACATCCTTATGGTGTCTGGTGGCCCCAGCAGACAGTGTGTGTGTG
>NW_012122854.1:22740-23058 GCF_000951035.1 Colobus angolensis palliatus | reverse complement strand
GTCCTTGATATTCTTAGAATTTGGAATTGTATTTTGCCTAAAAAGCTGAATTTAGGATTCTGGTTCTTGCATCCCAAAGAGTCTTGATTAAGAGACGCATTAAACAGCAAACAGGTAGAAACACAGAGAACTTGCTACAAAGACTTTATTTGGAAGAAGAAAAGCAAATTGAAGACAAGGTAAAGGAGTAACAAAAGTTCTCTGGATCTCAAAGCAAAGGATGAACACATTTTCCTCTGTGCTCCATGTTCAGAGGCAGCAGAAAAGACAGCAGATCCCACTATTGGTGCAGGTCCCATAGCGGTGTTTGGAAAAATG
>NW_012122854.1:22246-22690 GCF_000951035.1 Colobus angolensis palliatus | reverse complement strand
AGGAGTGACCCTGTCCTCTTGGAAGAGAGGAGAAAGACAGTCTCAGGAAGGTACATACCCAAGGTGTGCTGGGCCTGGTCGGGAGGCTGCAGTTGGAGGCAGGACCACAGGGGGCGCTGTGGCCTTCCCGGCAAAGGCTCTGAGCATCTCAGAGGGTGCTGAGCTCTTGGTTCATTCCCTTTCTCCAGACCTGGTTTCCTGCTCACTCACTGATGTGCAGGACGTTCTGGGTATCAGAACCTCAGCGCCCTGCAGCACCAGCAGGGACGCAGATTACTTGGATAGCTTTTCCCTCACTTCTGTTTTCCCGGTGCCCCTTTAAAACTGTATTTTCAGGTAGAATCAGGTTCTATGTAGTTTGAAGGGAACCCAAGAGAGTGTTACCAGAAGGAAGGTCTTGACTGTGAATTGTCCAGATTCTTAGCGCATTGAACAAATAATTCA
>NW_012122854.1:20812-22196 GCF_000951035.1 Colobus angolensis palliatus | reverse complement strand
CAACGTACACAGCAGTGCTGCTCACAGGCAGGGTTAGAGAATTATTCTCATTTGCTCACTTTTTTTTGTGATGCTGCTTCTTCACACACACAGTTCAATATACCCTTAGGTCCATTGCCATTTGTGAAGCTCCTCTAACGAACAAACAGAAATATATTTCTTTCCAAGTGGGTTCTCAACTTTGATGCCAGCGAGACTCCCCAGTGTTTCCACATAGCATAAGATTACTAAATTTCACTGACTTTTCACAGAATCAGATGTGTTTGGAGGATCACTGTCCATTGAATATCATCTGATTCTGTCTTTTCAGTATACACATGAGGAAGCTGAGGCCTGGAGAGGTGATCACCTAAGAGAAAGAGCCAGCTGTTGAGTCTGATTCTAGAGGTTCCTGGTTTTTC
This sequence comes from Colobus angolensis palliatus, assembly GCF_000951035.1. Taxonomy (NCBI): domain Eukaryota; kingdom Metazoa; phylum Chordata; class Mammalia; order Primates; family Cercopithecidae; genus Colobus; species Colobus angolensis. The sequence goes on along the minus strand of NW_012122854.1, from coordinate 21,795 downwards.
CTCTCTAGACTCCTAGGTCTGCAATGCTGGCGGCCTAGTCAGCTCTTGCCTGGAGTGGCTCAAGCCGGAGCCTGGAGGGGCACCAGGAGAATGGCAGTGAGGAGGATGAGGGTCCTCATGGCTGGGGTGACCTGGAGGAGGGAGAGAAGGAGTGGATGTGTGGGGAGTGAGCAGCCAGCCTGGATTTATAGTGCTGCTGGGCGAAGGCCTGAGACAGATGCTGCAGTGAGAGGAGGTGGAGCATATGATTGGGGAAGGGAAGGGCTGCCTTTGCCATCAAGATCTCTTTGATGCTCCTCTGTTCTCCCAGCTTTCATCGTAGCAAGTCTGTTGATTGAGTGTCTGTTCTGGGTCCAAGCCAAAAGGGATGATTAGGACCATGATATAATTTCCTGTGTCTCGTCTGCTGGAACATTTACTTAATGTTCAAAGAAGAAAAACAGTGCTCTTATTCAATAAGTTCCGGGAATAAATGCCTCTTATTTTCTGAAGATGAGCCCTGCTATTCTCCCGTGGTCTAGACCCAGAGGCCAGAGCCGGCCCTTCTCTCATTCACCCCACCGCACATCGAAGCCAGAGCATTTTCACTGAATTGCAATCTGTTTGTGCCAAGGGCTGTTTCTCCTTTTTCTCTTCAGTAGCTTTAGTATGTGTCCACCTTGAGATGTCCTCAGTCATCAGAGGGTGACCTAGCAGTGCCCACACTGTATTCCCAGGAAAGGAGAACCTGCCCTTACAGAAAGATGGGCAGGCAGCGCTACGGTAGCACCTTAAGGACAGCAGGCGGTGCTCCTGCCCCTTTTAAACTTACCCAGAGGGACCTGCATAGATTCACTACTGAATAGCGGTATCCAGCAAATTCTTCTACTTTTTTTTTTTTAATTGTCATTGTTGATGAGATGGAATCCTGCTCTGTCCCCCAGGTTGGAGTGCAATGGCGGGATATCGGTTCACTACAACCTCTGCCTCCCAGATTCAAGCGG
>NW_012122854.1:20434-20762 GCF_000951035.1 Colobus angolensis palliatus | reverse complement strand
GAGTTCAGAACAAACAGAGATACAGAAAAAACAACTCTATACTTTTCTTGTAAAAGAAAAATTTCAGCAAGACTTTCAAGAAACATCAAGAAAACATTTATTGAAGACTGTTGCAATAGGAGTCAAAACACTGTAATAGGAAGAACCCTTAGACTCAACTTACCTCAAGCCAAAGGCAGGAGCATTTAAGCCTTGGGGGGAGCTAGCAGGATGGTTCTGGAGGTCGTTAGGGGGGAAGCTGGCTAGTGTGATTGGGCCATCAGTGTTTGCTCATTTGTGCTTGTTGGAGTAAGGCTCCTATCCTCCCACAGAGACAGGGCTGCTGCCC
>NW_012122854.1:14123-15974 GCF_000951035.1 Colobus angolensis palliatus | reverse complement strand
TTGTTGAGAGTTGTTTTGTGGACTAACATACGATCTGTTCTGGAGAATGTTCCATGTGCTGTGAGAAGAATATATTCTGCATCAGTTGGATGAAATATTCTGTAAATGTCAGTTAGGTCCATTTGGGCTAGAGTGTAGTTTAACTCTGATGTTTGGTTTTGTTAATTTTTTGTTTAAATGATCAGTTCTTTACTGAAAGTAAGTTGTTGGAGTTTCCTACTATAATTGTATTGCAGCTCATCTCTTTAGATCCATTAATATTTGCATTTGAATGCTCTTTGTATTTTTATATCCTTTTGCTAAATTGACCCCTATGTGATTATGTAATGACCTTGTTTGCATCTTTTCATAATTTTTGACTCGAATTTTATTTTGTCTGATAGAAATATGGCTACATTTGCTCTCTTTTGGTTTCCATTTGCATGGAATATCTTTTTTCATCCCTTCACTTTCAGTCTATATGTGTCTCTACAGCTGTAGTAATTTTCTTGTAGGGAGCATATAGTTGGATCTTGATTTTCAATCCATTCAGTCAACGTATGTCTATAAACTGAAGAATTTACTTTATATTTAATGTCAGTATTGATAGGTAAGATCTTACTATTGCCATTTTATTACTTGTTTTCTGGTTGTTTTGTAACTCATCTCTTCCTATTCTTCCTTCTTTTATTACTTTCCTCCTTAGTGGTTAAATGATTTTCTGTGGTAGTGCTTTAATTCTTTGCTTTTAAAAAAATGTGTGCGTGGCCGGGCATGATGGTTCACGCCTGTAATCCCAGCACTTTGGGAGACTGAGGTGGATGGATCTTGAGGTCAGGAGATTGAGACTATCCTGGTGAACACGGTGTTACTTCGTCTCTACTAAAAATACAAAAGTTAGCCGGGAGTGGTGGTGGACACCTGTTGTTCCAGCTACTTGGGAGGCTGAGGCAGGAGAATGGCCAGAACTGGGGAGGTTGAGCTTGCAGTGAGCTGAGATCATGCTGCTGCACTCCAGCCTGGGTGACAGAGTGAGACTCTGTCTCAAAAAACAAAAAAGAAGTGTATGCATTATAGGTTTTTGCCCTGGGGTTACTATGGAGATTATAAAATGTTTATAAGAAGTTACTTTGAACAAATGACAACTTAACTTTGATCACAAAGAAAGTAGAAGAAACTAACAAAGAGAGAAAAAACTAAAAAACTCTATACTTTAACTCCCTCCCCCTCAACATTTAGACTTTTTTTGGTCTCAATGTATGTCTTTTTATATTGCCTATCTCTTAACAAATTGTTTTACTGTTTTTGATAGAGTTGCCCCTAAGTATTCTTACTAGAGATATGAGAGATCTACATACCACAATTATAGTATTAGAATATTCTAAAATTGTGTGTATACTTACTTTTACCAATTAGTTTTATACCTTCAGATGTTTTCTTATTGCATGTTGGCACCCTTTTCTTAAAGACTAAAGAATTACCTTCTATAGTTTTGTATTAAGACAGACAGGTCTGGTAATGAATTTCCTCAGTTTTTGTTTGTCAGGCACACCTTTATTTCTACTCAATATATGAAAGATCGCTTTGCTGGGTACGGTATTCTTGGTGGGAAGATTTTCCTTCAACCTACCCCCCAGCACTTTGAGCATATCATCCATCTCCTTGTTGGTCTGTAGGATTTCCCCTGAGAAGTTTGTAGCCAGATCCATTGCAGTCCCTTTCTGTGTTATTTGCTTGTTTCTTTTGCTGCTTTTAGAATCCTCTCTTTGTCCTTTGAGAGTTTAATGACTGTGTGCCTTATGATAGTCTTATTTGTGTTGAATCTGTTTGATGATCTTTGACCTTCCTGTACCTAGATATTTATATCTTTCT
>NW_012122854.1:11810-12673 GCF_000951035.1 Colobus angolensis palliatus | reverse complement strand
GATCACCTGAGATTGGGAGTTTGATACCAGCCTGGACAACATGGTGAAACCCTGTTACTGCTAAAAGTTTAAAAAAATTATCTGGACGTGGTTGTATATGCCTGTAGTCCCAGCTACTTGGGAGGCTGAGGCATGAGAATCTCTTGAACCTGAGAGGCAGAGGTTGGAGTCGGCTGAGATCACACCACTGTACTCCAGCCTGGGTAACAGAGTGAGACTCTGTCTTCCAAGAACAAACAAACAACCCCCCCGAAAAAAACAAAAAACAGTTTCAAGCAGTTAATCTATGAAAAACATGATATAGAATATGATAGAACTAGGATATTGTTTAAGTCCTTCTAAAGAACTGGAACAAGACAGAGAGTTAGAAGATTGCTCAGTAAAACTGAAGGTCCAGTGTGATGGTTAATTTTATGTGTCAACTTGGCTGGTTTTCAGTGGAGCGGATATTTGGTCAAACATGATTCTGGGTATTTATGTAAGGGTGTCTTATTGGATGTGATTAACTTTTAAGTTGGTGGTTTTTCAGTGAAGTAGATTGCCTTGTGTAGTGTAGGTGGTCCTCATCCAATCCACTGAAGGCTTGAAAAGGGAAAGGGTTGACCTTCCCTGGGCAAGAAAGAATTCTGCTGGCAGACAGGCTCCAGAGTTGAACTGCAAGTGTGACTCTTCCCTGGGCCTCCAGCTTGATGGCCCATCCTGGAGATTTTTGATTTGCTAGCTCCTTAGTCACATGAGGCATTTACTTGAAAACAATCTGCCTATACATACACATTATTTTGGTTCTGTTTCTCTGGAGATCCCTGACCAAGACATAGAGTTTAGGTAGACACTTGATTTGTGTGGTCACCTGAATTAGGAGT
>NW_012122854.1:6221-7245 GCF_000951035.1 Colobus angolensis palliatus | reverse complement strand
CCTGGTTGTTTTTAAACACATCTAACACCTTAAAGAATAGATAAGCATATTCCTGAATGATGATCACAAACTTATTCGTTCATTATACCAAAAGTGATATAGAAGGGCCCATATCATGGATTTGATATCTTTTCTTATTTGTTTTGATATTACTCCTTCCTATGTTTTTCTTGATCTTCTGAGACCCCATATTACTAAACGAGGTTGCAAGTCTAGGGTCAAATAGCGGACCCTTGATCAGGAAACAGTGCTTTGTATGTGTCTAAGATGAATCGAAGTCAGACTACTTGTTATTTGTTACCAGGTTGAGACTTTTTGTTGTTGTTGTAATAAAAATGTTTGTTTGGCTTTTTTTGTCATGTCATGGCACTGTCCAAGCCCTGTCTTTTATATAAATTTTAATTTTAAAAACTTGCCCTTCTCACATATATGTTGTTCTTAAGTTTTTGAACAACTCTTTGGCCAATTGTCTTATCATTACGATTATTGACTTGGTTCATTGGCATAATTAAAAACATATTAACATATATTTTCTCACTAGCATTTTATTAAAATGAGTATAGCTTCATTATAATTAATATAATTCATATGCTTGAAGGGATGGAGAGTTGAGACTAACTCCTTCATTAAACATTGGTCTAATTAACCTTTTGGGGACCAGTAAGGGACCATTTGTCTCATTGATTATTGGACCTCATCCTCTATGGTCACCAGCTTCTGAGCTCTTCTTCTATCTGGTTATTAATTGAATCACTGATGCTCATCAGTCTTTCCTGTTTTTGGCACAATTTTATCTTTTTCCTTGTCAAACTTTATTTTATTCTATCTTGTTGATAGTTATATATCACTTACCAAAATAGAGTGAAATAAAGCTTAATGTATAACCTATGTATTTAACACATCTGCTTAAAATTTCAAATATTATATATAGCAATGCTTTCCCACTTTTTAAAATTAAAGGACAAGTAAACATAACGCATCAGATCTATCTTTCCTTTGAGCAACAACCACTTTTTGCCTCTCA
>NW_012122854.1:4969-6171 GCF_000951035.1 Colobus angolensis palliatus | reverse complement strand
AAATTAAAGGACAAGTAAACATAACGCATCAGATCTATCTTTCCTTTGAGCAACAACCACTTTTTGCCTCTCACTGTAAAGTTCTGTTGGTTGAGAATCATTAGGAATGCATTGAACTTTTAAGTTTCAAACTATTCCAATTAACACTTATATCCTGTCAGTCATGGTGGCTCAAGCATGAAACCCTAGCACTTTGGGAGGCTGAGGAGGGCAGATCACTTAAGCTCCGGAGTTCGAGACCAATCTGGGCAACATGGTGAAACCCTGTCTCTCTAAAAAGTACAAAACATTAGCAGGGTGTGGTGGCACATGCCTGTAGTCCCAGCTACTCAAGAGACTGAGGTGGGAGGATCATTTGAGCACAGGAGTTTAAGGCTGCAGCAAGCAGAGATTGTACCACTGTGCTCCAGCTTGGGTGGCTAAGTGAGACAGTGTCTCAAACAACAACAACAACAACAAACCCAATTTATTCATTTTCGCTATTTTGTTATTGCTCTATGATGCTCAAATTGTGCATCATTGGAATGCAAAGACCAGTTAATTTAATGTAGATCAGAATTCTCTATAGAAAGGAACCATACAATCCATCATATAAAAAAGCAAATGGGAAAAAAAGGAAAAAGAAAAGAAAATTTAAACAGTGAAACACACTAAGTTCAATGCTTGAACTTTATTTTGGAGAGAAAAATTTAGAAAGACACAAGGTACAGAGGGTGAAATGTTTTTCTTTCTTCAGGACCTTGGATTGAATCTTGCACTGCTTTGGTTTCTATCTAGGAAGCTCAGCGACAGCACCATACGTTGATGCCGAAGGGGCGGCACCTCCCCATGGTGATTTCAAATGCCTCACAACGGATTCGGCAAAGGCAGACTCTTCTTGCCTGAGAACCTGTGGAAAGAAGAGAGGGTCAGGCACAGGGAGGGAGGTTGGGAAAAGGACAGGCAGAGCCAGACTAACTGAGATAGTCTAAATAAGAGACACTGTATCAGTCATGTTAGGATGGAGAAAATTCATGTCTTTGTCATAAATGACAAGAAATCGTACTAGCTATGTTTTAGTCATGCAAGATCATAGCTCTTTCTCCATCTGAGTCTATCCAGGACATATTTATTACCTGCTCTGTGGTAAAACAATATACCTCTCAACATCAGGGTTACCTACTCTTCTTTCTGCTTAGTCCATACCTCTAATCTTGACCTCC
>NW_012122854.1:0-246 GCF_000951035.1 Colobus angolensis palliatus | reverse complement strand
TGATCGATGATTTCATTATTTAACATAAAAATTAATTTAACTGTGCTAAAAAGTAGAGGGCAAGGAAATTGGCCTGAAAGAAAATACTTAACATAGCAACAGAATCTGATTTTATGATAGAGGTTTTGTATTCCAGGATATTCCAGGTAACAATGCTTAGAATTGTATTTATTACTGGTAACAGTCAAGCAGATGGGAGACAGGAAGAGTGATAGGGGCCTTCATGAACATGAATAGCAGGTGTTT
>NW_012122853.1:0-1278 GCF_000951035.1 Colobus angolensis palliatus | reverse complement strand
TTCCTTCCTTCCTTCCTTCCTTTCCTTCCTTCCATCCTTTCTCCTTCCTTTCTTCCTTCCTTCCTTCCCTCCTTCCCTCCCTCCCTACTTCCCTCCCTCCTTTCTCTCTCTCTCTCTTTCTTTCTTTTTCTTTTTTGGTGCTAAAACCCAAAACAAATCTTTTATTGAAAAAGATGATTTTTTTAAATTTTTTATTTTTTGGCCAGGTGTGATGGCTCATGCCTGTAATTCCAGCACTTTGGGAGGCTGAGGTGAGCAGATCACCTGAGGTCAGGAGATTGAGACTGGCCTGGCCAACATAGTGAAACCCCGTCTCTACTAAAAATACAAAAATTAGCTGGGTGTGGTGGCAGGCACCTATAGTCCCAGCTACCGGAGTCTGAGACAGGAGAATCACTTGAACCCAGGAGACCGAGGTTACAGTGAGATGAGATTGTGCCACTGCACTCTAGCCTGGGTCGCAGAGCAAGAGTGCATCTCAAAATAAATAAATAAATAAAATTTGTTTAAGTAATATTTTATTTTCTTTCTTTTTTATTTTATTTATTTATTTATTTATTTATTTTGAGATGGAGTCTTGCTCTCTCACCCTGGTTGGAGTGCAGTGGTGTGATCTTGGCTCACTGCAACCTCTGTCTCCCACGTTCAAGTGATTCTCCTGCCTCAGCCTCCCAAGGAGCTAGGATTACAGGCACCCACCACCACACCTGGCTACTTTTTATATTTTTAGTACAGATGAGGTTTCGCCATGTTGGCCAGGCTGGTCTTGAGCTCCTGGCCTCAAGTGATCCACCCACGTCAGCCTCCCAAAGTGCTGGGATAACAGGCATGAGCCACTGTACCCAGCCAAAGTATTATTTTCAATAAGAAAAAGAACAGTGATGTCAGGATGCTAGAAAATGCAAAATAAACTTGTTATAATTCCTGATTCTGGTGATAAAATACTAAATTTTTGCAGTGTTATTATTCTGAATAAATAATCACATATTTAAAGTACAAATCTTTAGACTTCAAAGTGCATCCATGGTGGCAGATTTTGTTTAACTTTTATACATAGCATGTTTTATTGCAACCAAAAATAGTTGACCATTATTGTGGAATAATTCAGCATAAAGCTTTTTTTTTTCTTTTTTTGAGATGGAGTCTCATTCTGTCGCCCAGGCTGGAGTGCAATGGCATGATCTATTCTGAATAAATAATCACATATTTAAAGTACAAATCTTTAGACTTCAAAGTGCATCCATGGTGGCAGATTTTGTTTAACTTTTATACATAGCA
>NW_012122852.1:0-1483 GCF_000951035.1 Colobus angolensis palliatus | reverse complement strand
CCCCCCGCAAGTAAATATAATGAAGTCAACTTCAACTATGCCAATGAATCACAAAATGAGAGAATGCCAAAGTTGGAAATAGTTTTAGATATGGTTTAGCCCAGTGAGTCTCAACCCCGGATACACATTAGAATCACCAGAACAGCTTTTAAAATATACTGACGAGGCCGGGGGCGGTAGCTCACACCTGTAATCCCAGCACTTTGGGAGGCCGAGGCAGGCGGATTACCTGAGGTCAGGAGTTCGAGACCAGTCTGATCAACGTGGTGAAACCCCCTCTCTACTAAAAATACAAAAATTAGCCAGGTGTGGTGGCGGATGCCTGTAATCCCAGCTACTCTGGAGACTGAGGCACAAGAATCACTTGAACCCGGGAGGTGGAGGTTGCAGTGAGCTGAGATGGCACCACTGCACTCCAGCCTGGGTGACGGAGACTCCATCTCAGAAAAAAAGAAAAAAAAAGAAACTAGAAGGATCCAGAGAATGGGGTAAGCTCAATATTAAAACAAATAAACTGTTAGAGAACTTCTTGTATTTCAGTCAAGAACCTAGGAATTAGTTAAATTAAAAACTAATGCTGAGCTGGGCACAGTGGCTGATGCCTGTAATCCCAGCACTTTGAGAGGCCAAGGCATGAGGATCACTTGAGCCCAGGAGTCGGAGGCCAGCCTGGGAAACATAGGGAGACCCCCATCTCTACATAAAATACAAAAATTAGTCAAATCTGTGGTCCCAGCTACTCAGGAGGCTAGGTGGGAGCATCGCTTGAGCCCAGGAGGTCAAGGCTGCAGTAAGCCGTGATCTTGCCACTGCACTCCAGCCTGGGCGATAGAGTGAGACCCTGTCTCCAAACAAAAAATGCTGAAACTGTATTATTCCACTCGCATATCATTCTCAAAATGACAAAACTATAGAGATGAAGAGCAGATTACTGGCTGCCAGGGGACAAGGAGGGAGGGGGGTGGGGACAAATAGGTTCCTTTGTGGTGATGGGTTTTGTATCTTGATTATGGTGGCGATTATCCAAATCTATATATGATTTAAAACTGCACAGAACTACAAACAAACAAATAAATGCATGTAAAAAATGGTGAAAACTGAGTAAGGCCTGCAGGCCAGTTAACAATACTGTACCAATATCAACTTTTTGGTTCTGATTTTGTGCTACAGTTATATAAGATGTCATCATTAGGGGAAATTGAGTGAAGGGTACACAAGATTTCATGTGCTATTTTTGCAACTTCCTCTCTAATTATTTCAAAATAATTTCCAAGCCAGACATGGTGGCTCACACCTGTAATCCCAGCACTTTGGGAGGGAGGGAGGCGGATCACTTGAGGTCAGGAGTTTGAGACCAGCCTGGCCAATATGACAAAAGCCCATCTTTATTAAAAATACAAAAATCAGGCCGGGCGCAGTGGCTCACGCCTGTAATTCCAGCACTTTGGGAGGCCGAGGTGGGAGGATCACGAGGTCAGGAGAT
>NW_012122851.1:0-1165 GCF_000951035.1 Colobus angolensis palliatus | reverse complement strand
AGCCACTTGGGAGGCTGAGGCAGGAGAATGGTGTGAACCTGGGAGGCTGAGGTTACAGTGAGCCGAGATTGCACCACTTCACTCCAGCCTAGGTGACAGAGCAAGACTCCATCTCAAAAAGAAAAAAAAGAGAGAGAGAGAAAGGAAAAAAAAAAAAAGGAAAATAAGGGAAGATTTATACTGAAGATAATTCAGAGATAATCAGGACTGCCTCCACAGTTTCAAAGGAGTAGGGGCATCAGACAGCCCCACAGTTTGGGGTGACAAAGCTACTGAGGCACAGTTACCAGAAGCCTTGGAGTCATGACCCCTACCTGGCAGAGCTCTGGGAATAGGATCTCCAACTAGCATAGCTCTGAAAAGGCAACCCTGACCTGGTATAGCTTTGAAGGCAGGATCTCCATCCTAGTGTGTTCAGAAGAAGGGACCTCTACCTTGTTAAAATTTTTTCATAACATTTGTCAGAGACAATATGGAAGACTTTATTCAAAAAGGACTACTGTAATGGGGGCTTTTCAGCAGGGGAGAGAGATCAGGTTCAATTCTGAAAACAACAAGGACAAGTGAAAATGTATAACTAAGGAGTAGGTTTAGGGTGGGGGTCAGTGGATTACTAAGAGAAAACATTAAGGCTATGGGGCATTCTAGCTAAACTGCTCGACAGGTTTCTTGCTGAAGGCAGACCAGAGTGATAAGATATCAAGAATGAGGACTTCTTACTGAACTGACTCATCAGAATTCTTGCTAAAACTGAACTAACTGGCCCAGGGACAGAGCCCAAGGTCAAGACCAGATCAAAAAGAGTAGGACCCTGTCTCAAGTTTGGTCAAGGAGAGACTCTGTCAAACCTCCCTGTCGTTCAAGGGAAAAAGAGATAGTCTTCTTTTCTTTGAACAATGTAAGTCCATTTCTCATTCAGACACTTTTGTTTATTAAGGACCAGTGGAACTCTTTGTTAAGACTTCACAGTAGAGAAGCCAGTCAAGATTTATACACATTGGACTTAAAAGTATCTTCAGATAATAGAGTGAAGATTGCAGAGGCAGTCCAGCAGATTTCCCAGTTGGCTGTTTGAATACTTTTGTGATGGCATACACATCAGTGTCATGGATTTTTTTTTTTTTTTTTTGGAGAACAGCATGAAAGTGTTCGGTTTTAGCTCACA
>NW_012122850.1:0-1323 GCF_000951035.1 Colobus angolensis palliatus | reverse complement strand
GTTATATAGCATGCACATTGGAAAATGCTTTATCTAATAATTCTAAGAGATAATACAATTATGCCATCATTTCAGAGAGGAAATTGAGGCTCAGAGAAGTGTTAATGAATTTCTCATGGTCACATAGCTCATGGCAGAGCTGGGCTATGAACTTGGGTATCCTCGATTCAGGCTCAGAGCATTAAACCACTGGTTTAGGTAGGACGTGCACTGAGAGAAACCCACAGTGACCTTACAGACATGACACTCATCCTGGGAAAGGAGTCCTCTCCTGAGTTTATGGGGACCATTTTCCTTCTCTCTTCAGGTTTCAGAGTACCCACTTCTACCCTGGGAACCAGCTTGACTCCCATCGTCACTGTAGCACCTGGAAGTGGCAGTGGATTCTGTACTGGGAAGTCCAATGGTCTGTATCCTAGCCCCACCAGCAAGCGTGCCTTCTACAACTGTGTGGATGAGCACACCTATGAGGAAGCTTGTCAGGAAGGCCTGGTCTTTGATACCAGCTGCTCTTGCTGTAACTGGGCATAAGCTATTCACCTGTTGGGTCCCTTGGAGATTGTAAGACAAAAGGGTGATTAAAGGGAAGTTTTGCATGTGAATGTCAAGTTGTCTGTTTTGATTGGTAAATCTGTGTGATACTATCCTGCAAGTAAAAGACAACCTACTGCCACTCCCTAATCTCCATTGTCCATGAGCTCCCAGGAGATGCCCAAACATTGAGGCTGAGAGAGAAGGAGGAACAGGTACCTGGGACCTCTCTGAGCATCCTTTTTTTTTTTTTTTTGAGATGGAGTCTCGTTCTGTCACCCAGGCTGGGGCGCAGTGGCGCTATCTCGGCTCACTGCAAGCTCCGCCTCCCACGTTCACGCCATTCTCCTGCCTCAGCCTCCCGTGTAGCTGGGACTACAGGCACTCGCCACCACGCCCGGCGAATTTTTTTGTATTTTTAGCAGAGACGGGGTTTCACCGTGTTAGCCAGGATGGTCTCGATCTCCTGACCTTGTGATCCGCCCGCCTCAGCCTCCCAAAGTGCTGGGATTACAGGCATGAGCCACCGCTCCCGGCCGACACATTCTTTATATATGTTTTTATGTTCAGTCTGATTAGCATCCCATCCTTCCAGATGTGAAGTGCTACTTTTCCTTTTTTAAGAATAGCTTGGCCGGGCACGGTGGCTCACGCCTGTAATCCCAGCACTTTGGGAGGCCAAGGCAAGCGGGTCATGAGGTCAGGAGTTTGAGACCAGCCTAGCTAACATAGTGAAACCCTGTCTCTACTAAAAATACAAAAATTAGCCGGGCATGGTGGCAGGTGCCTGTA
>NW_012122849.1:0-1111 GCF_000951035.1 Colobus angolensis palliatus | reverse complement strand
CCCGGCTAGTTTTTTGTATTTTTTAGTAGAGACGGGGTTTCACTGTGTTAGCCAGGATGGTCTCGATCTCCTGACCTCGTGATCTGCCCGTCTTGGCCTCCTCCCAAAGTGCTGGGATTACAGGCTTGAGCCACCACGCCCGGCCTGCTATTACTGCCTTTTTATATGAGAACCTAAAGCTAGCAAGTTAACCTCTTCATGCCCCAGTTTACTCATCTGTAAAAGAGTGCTAATATCTGCTTCGTTGACTGGCATGCGTAAAGTGTTTAGCACTTGCTCATTAGTGCACAAGCACCAGACTGTTGCTGGAATCAAAAATGCTCTGCAGGGATGTGGCCCCGCTGAGTGAGATCCAGGCCCTTCTCCCCAGTTAAACTTCTTGGTGACTCCCCCATGCAGGAAGAGTCACTTTACACTTAGCTTAAAGTTCACTGGTCTGTTGATTAGACTGAGAGATGGGCCATGGTTGTTCCACTGGCTCCCACCTCCAGGGAAGCTGTTCTCTGACCCTGGTGTCATCTCTCTGGGGCCCCTGCCTGAGCTTTACAGGCTCCCGTCCCTGTACCACCCTGCCCTGGGCTCAGGCCTACCGTTGGGTGCGGGGTACGTGAGGGGCAGGCGGGTCTGAGGCACGTCACCAGGCTCCTCAGAGCCATGCAGCCCGGGCACCTCACACAGCGGCAGGAAGGCCTCGCCTTCCAGGTCGTCGGCCCCCAGTGTGTCGTGGTCCAGCACGGTGAGCAGGAGGCAGGCCCCAGCCTTGCGGCACGGCTCGGCAGGCACCAGGCTGTGGGGAGAGTCAGGGCTCTGCTGCCAGCCCCAGCACGGCCACCCCCAGCACCGATACATGGGTTCACCCGCTTGGTGTTGGGAACCAGCCAGGGTTAGAACTGCAAAGCCAGCTCTCAGCCTGGTACCTCTTGGCCATGTGTGCAATGCCTGTGAGCTGATGCTTTAAACCAGGGGTCCTGTGTTCCCTACTCACCTGTCCTGAGGAACTGGGAGCAGGTTACTGAGAACCTCAGAGACAGGACCCTTCTCCCTGGAAGTCCCTAAGTTCAACATGTGGGAGTCCACCCCTCCCCTCAGGGGAAGCAAGCTTTTTTTTTTT
>NW_012122848.1:0-1644 GCF_000951035.1 Colobus angolensis palliatus | reverse complement strand
GGGAAGTGATTTACCCAAGATCCCACAGCTGGTAAGTGGCAGAGTCAGGATTCCAACTCGAGTTGGAAATGGCCTGCCTAGGATTATCTTCAAAACTGAGTAAACCTATTTCATCATTCATGGGTTGGCCCTTCACATATTTGAAGTCAAATATGTCTCCCTTTAGAGGTACCTCCATCATGTTAAATGGCTCCAGTTCCTAACTTTGTTTACCAATGCTTCACACTGTGGTCTGGTGACCCCCTCTCCTGGACATGCTACAGTTTTACATTATCTTTCTTAAACATATACTACCCTTGCTTGAGCCTAGGAGTTTGAGGCCAGCCTGGGCAACATAGGGAGACCCTGTCTCAACAAAAAATAACTATAATAATAATTAACAGGTATGGTGCTGTGTGCCTGTGGTCTCAGCTACTCAAGAACCTGAGGTGGGAAGATCACATGAGCCTGGCAGATGGAGGCTGTAGTGAGCCATAATCATGCCACTGCACTACAGCCTCGATGACAGAATGAGACCCTGTCTCAAAAAACAAAAAAACGAACAAACAAAAAACACTCAAAGACAGCACTCTGGGTGTGATCTGTGCATGCTGGGTGTAGTGGAACAATCGTTTATCATTTCCAGGGTGCTGTGCTGTTAGTAATGCACCTTTGGCAGCAGTCACATAATTAAGCTTTAGGTCACCTAGGAACCTTAGTGAAAAAACACTGGTCTTTGAGTAAAATAATGAATTCTAGGGCTAAGTGTAGAAGCTCATGCCTGTAATCCCAACACTTTGGGAGGCTGAGGTGGGAGGACTGCCTGAGACCAGGAGGCCGAGGCTGCAATGAACTATGATGGTGCCACTGCATTCCAGCCAGGGTGACAGAGTAAGACGCTATATCTAAAAAATAAATAAATAAAATTAAAAGAACAAATTCTAGGCATGCAGAGGGAAAGAGCATTTGTCAGGTGCCATTATGCTGCAGGCACTGGTCTGGGTGCCTTGGTGACATGAGCTCACTTAATTCTAACAGCCATCCTCTGGGGTTAGCACTGTCACCAACACTGAGTCATTGAGGAGACTGACAATCAGAAATGGGAAGTGATTTACCCAAGATCCCACAGCTGGTAAGTGGCAGAGTCAGGATTCCAACTCGAGTTGGAAATGGCCTGCCTAGGATTATCTTCAAAATAACACAAAGTGAGGGAATTAATGGAAGTGAGGATGAGGCAGGATTGGCCATGAATTCATGGTCTTCGGGGCTAACAAAGGGTACATGGGGCTTATTGTGTTCTTTTCTGTCTGTTCTTATGAATGCTGAGAATTCTCCATATCTAAAGTAAAAAGAAAAACTCCCCAGGTCAGATTCAGATGCTCAGACTCTCTGTAACTTTGAATATGACACTGTGGCATAGTTTTGCTCATGAAGTGAAGACGTGGCCTGTTCTGTTTGTAGGAGGGAGAGTTCAAAGATCCCCATCAATGAGACCTATGTGTACGCTAAGACAGAGCAGCCCACAATGTCTTCGGGTTTTTTTGTTTTTGTTTTTGTTTTGAGATGGAGTCTTGCCGTCTCCCAGGCTGGAGTGCAGTGGCGCAATCTCGGCTAACTGCAAGCTCCACCTCCCGGGTTCACGCCATTCTCCTGCCTCAGCCTCCC
>NW_012122847.1:0-1430 GCF_000951035.1 Colobus angolensis palliatus | reverse complement strand
CTCCTGACTTCATGATCCGCTGGCCTCGGCCTCCCAAAGTGCTGGGATTACAGGTGTGAGGCACCGCCCCCGGCCTATATTCAACTTTTGATCAGAGAGTTCCATTTTAATGTGACACTGAGAGTAAAAAACTACCTTTTCTTCCTTACCCATTTCTCCTCCTACATTCTCTGCCAGGAGGAAGGCACGGCTATGTATCCAGTCTTCGCCAGCAGAGCCTGAGCAGGTCTCTTTTTCCTCTGCTTCCCCTCTTCTTTCACATCTCATGACCAAGCACTTCCTATTCTCTCTCCCAAATGATCACAGATTTTTTCCTCCACTTTTGTCACTGCCACTGCCCTTAGCATTACTCTGCCTTCAGATAAAGTCTCTTAATTGCTCTGGTAGCTTCCTTCAGTTCTTTCTTATTATACAGACCACTACACACACATCTGACAGAGACTTCTCACCTTTTTATGGTTCAATGACTGAAATTCCCAGAATAAAATTAAAACCACCCCAGCATCAAATTTGAGGTCGAATAGAGGTGGGTTTGTATCCCCGGCTCATATACTGTCCAGCAGTGTGATCTCAGAAAACGGAACTCCTTAAGCCTTTGTGTGTCTGCCTGCAGTCATTGAGCATTGGCACTATTTCACACATACCGTCCCTGACATGTAGACGGGACTTAATGTTGAAAGAAGGGGAGGCATTTTAAAATCCACATCAAAAAGATGGTTTTTTGTCCAGGAGTGGTGGCTCACACCTGTAATCCCAGCACTTTGGGTGGCCAAGGCAGGTGGATCACCTGAGGTCAGGAGTTCCAGATCAGCCTGACCAACATGGTGAAACCCCATCTCTACTAAAAATACAAACATTAGCCGAGCATGGTGGTGGGCTCCTGCAATCCCAGCTACTTGAGAGGCTTAGGCACTTGAATGAAAATCACTTGAACCCAGAAGGTAGAAATTGCAGTGAGCCAGAATTGTGTCACTGCCTGGGCAACAGAGTGAGACTCTGTCTCCAAAAAAAAAAAAAAAAAAAAGTTGTTTTAAAAATATATTAATCAGGCTGGTGGCTCATGCCTGTAGTCCCAGCACTTTGGGAGTCTGAGGTGGGTGGGTGGATCTCCTGAGGTGGGGAGTTTGAGACCAGCCTGACCAACATGGAGAAACCCCATCTCTACTAAAAATACAAAATTAGCCGGGCATGGTGGCGCATGCCTGTAATCCCAGTTACTTGGGAGGCTGAAGCAGGAGAATCACTTGAGCCTGGGTGGTGGAGGTTGCGGTGATCCAAGATTGCACCATTGCACTCCAGCCTGGGCAACAAGTGTGAAACTCCATCTCAATGAAATATATTAAATAGGTACAGAAAACCAACCTCTTCTTTCAAGCTCCTCACACACACACACACACACACACACACACACACACATCTGTTTTTGCTGG
>NW_012122846.1:0-1876 GCF_000951035.1 Colobus angolensis palliatus | reverse complement strand
ATTTTTAGTAGAGACAGGGTTTCACCGGTTAGCCAGGATGGTTTCGATCTCCTGACCTGTGATCCGCCCACCTAGGCCTCCCAAAGTGCTGGGATTACAGGCGTGAGTCACAGCACCTGGCCTATTATACTTTATTAAGCTGAGAGAGAGTAAGAAGAAAATTGAGCTACAAAAATAAATAAATAAATAAATAAATAAATAAATAAATAAATAAATAAATAAATAAAATAGCCAAAAGAACAAAGATATGCAGGATACATATTTAAGTTAAAACATAAGTAAACAACCCAACAAATATTAACAAATCATCTATTATATTCCACATATGATACTCAGCACTTACATCATGCCTAATAATTGGGAAATATAAGTATCTCATAAGTATCTTAAAATAAAGTTTCAAAAATATAGCTGGATACATAACATAGCAACATAAAGTGCTAAGGATTTTTAAAAGAAATTTTTCAGTAGAATAATACCAAACAAATAAGAGAAATGAGTTTATCTAATTCTAGTTGATGGTCCATAATGAAGTGGGGACTGAGACATTAAAGACTAAGTGATTTGTGTTTAACAAAAAATGAAAATAAATAAAGCCAATAGAGACAATTATTTTGGTTAACTTCATTATTATACATGCATGCAAAATGTTTTATGAAATGACACAAAGAAATTCTCTAAAATATTTTGTGTTACTATTGCTGGATTTTTATTGTCTTTGGTTCATTCATATTGCACAATGTGCAAATGCCCATGCTTCCTAAAGATTAAAGGAAGGAATGAACATTACAAGCTTACGGGTATCATCAACTTGATTAGAGGAAGTTAGATCTGGTATCTATTATCCTTGAAATCAGCAATGGCAATAAATCTCCATTCAGTGGCCCATCAGGGTGCATAAACTGCAGGCCTGATTTGAATGTAATAGCTGAATGCTACCACTCATGACTGGCTAGCCGAGAAAGTTTTTCCCAGTTATTTTCAATAACCTGAAAGTAATGTCATCCTGCAATTTAAGTGAATGGATAGTCTGTTTCTTACTTACCAAGTTATGGTAAAGTTTTATCTTATTGTGACATCTCCTCAGTACATCACTTGCAATTTCTCAGGGAATGAAACACTATTTTCTTTTAAGTAAAATGACCAAAATAATCTCAAAAATTTTAGGAGTTTAGCAATGTGAGAAAGAATATTGCCTGAAAATCATTTCATAGTAAAGCTTCTCCAACATTTGCAGATAACTTTACGTATATTAAATCAATAACATGCTTCTGAACACCAAGTGTTAAAATTATCACATATTTGATCAAACTGACTTCAAAATGTTCAAATTCTGTTAAGTCTAATCTTAGAAAAGTATTTTTATTTGTAAATGTTTTAAACAATCAGCACAAGATTCCACCTATTTTAAATTTAATTTGGTGGAGGATTACTTTCTCTTTTATCTTCCTTTTTAAAAATCACCTTCTAAAGTGACTACCACCATGGTCACAGTTACATTCTGCAATATGAGCAAAAGCATGTTTTAACTTAGAAGTATGTGTCCAGTACTATCTGTAAAGTCATTAAATATAGACAGTTTTACTAGTAACTTGTTTGTACTCCCCAGGTTTTTCTCTAATGATGAAGAACAGGGTGTGATTTCACTGGAATATGGTGATTCCAATATTCTCTTACCTGATAAACATGACATGCTATAAATTTGATTGTGTAAAGTTGGAATAGTTCCACACTTTTTCTCATTATTTCTTTTTCCTGTAGCTACTCTACTGAAATAAAACCTTCAGTTTTTATATGCACAACTTTTCCATCACTCAAAATCAACTTAAAACTATAAATCTCCTATTTACCTTTGCAAGTTTGAGGAAGAGTCAGA
>NW_012122845.1:0-1274 GCF_000951035.1 Colobus angolensis palliatus | reverse complement strand
CTTTCTTTCTTTCTTTCTTTCTTTCTTTCTTTCTTTCTTTCTTTCTTTCTTTCTTTCTTTCTTTCTCTTTCTCTCTTTCTTTCTTTTTTTCTTCTTTTTTAGATGCAATCTTGCTCTGTCACCCAGGCTGGAGGGCGTGGCATGATGTTGGCTCACTGCAACCTCCACCTCCTGGGTTAAAGTGATTCTCTTCCCTCAGCCTCCTGAGCAGCTGGGATTACAGGCGCCCACCACCACACCTGGCTAATTTTTGTGTTTTTAGTAGAGACGGGATTTTGCCATGTTGGCCAGGCTAGTCTTGAACTCCTGACCTCAAGTGATCCTCCCGGTAGGGCCTCCCAAAGTGCTGGGATTATAGGTGTGAAGCACTGTGCCCAGCCATATTGTATAATTTCATTTACACAAAATGTCTAGGATAGGTAGATGGCATTTTTTTTTTTTTTTGAGACAGCATCTTGCTGTTCCCCAGGCTGAGTGCAGTGGCACGATCACAGCTCACTGTAACCTCTGCCTCCCAGGTTCAAGTGATTCTCCTGGCTTAGCCTCCCAAGTAGCTGGGATTACAGGCATGTGCCACCACGCCTGGCCAGAGTGTCTTTTTAGGGTGATGGAAATGTTCTAAAATCTGCTGTGGTGATGGTTGCACAACTCTGTGAATAACCTAAAAGCGACTGAATTGTACGCTTTAAATGTGTGGATTGTATGTGTGAATCACATCTGGCTAAAGCTGTGAGTGAATGAATGAATGGGGTGTGTGGAAACAGTGAAGGGCTTACCTGCATGCTGGCAGCTTACAGGCTTTTCTTGCAGTATCTCTCCTAAAAATCTTCGGAGATTTGTTTTCCTATTTGTATAAACCTATCACATTGTGACCAGGCATGGTGGCTCATGCCTGTAATCCCAGCACTTTGGGAGGCTGAGGTGGGCGGATCACCTGAGGTCAGGAGTTCAAGACCAGCCTGACCAACACGGTGAAATCCCATCTACTAAAACTATAAACATTAGCCAGGTGTGGTGGCAGGTGCCTGTAATCCCAGTTACTCGGGAGGCTGAGGCAGGAGAATCGCTTGAACCCAAGAGGTGGAGGTTGCAGTGTGCCGAGATCGCACCATTGCACTCCAGCCTGGGGCACAAGAGCAACACTTGGTCTCAACAAACAAACAAACAAACAAAAAACCCTATCACATTGTGCCTCAAAGGAAGGCTCCTGGGTAGAGAGCTGATGCGTGAGTGTTCACTTTGCATGAAGAACTGTTCTTTTTTTTTTTTTTTTT
>NW_012122844.1:0-1184 GCF_000951035.1 Colobus angolensis palliatus | reverse complement strand
CAGTGGTGCGATCTTGGCTCACTGCAACCTCTGCCTCCCGGGTTCACGCCATTCTCCTGCCTCAGCCTCCTGAGTAGCTGGGACTACAGGCGCCCGCCACCACACCCGGCTAATTTTTTTTTTTGTATTTTTAGTGGAGGTGGGGTTTCACCATGTTGGCCAGGCTGGTCTTGAACTGCTGGCCTCAAGTGATCCACCTACCTCGGCCTCCCAAAGTGCTGGGATTACAGGTGTGAGCCACCGTGCCTGGCCTCAGACTAGGTTCTTTTTACAGAGTGTCCTCCAAGAGCTCTAGACTTATATTGTCTCAGCTTAGCAGCCTCCATGGAAAAAAGGATCTTCTCTTTCAATACTTTCAGCAAAAGCCCCAGGATTTGTTCAGAACGGACTGATGCACCTGTGTGTTCATGCCCTGGAACCAATCTCTGAGGTCAGGTTGTTGGAATAACTGGATTGATCAGATCTGCACAGGAGTAGGGGTCAGCCCCACTCACACTACTTGAGTGGAGAGCAAGGGAAGGGAGGCTCTTCCCAGGAAACTGAGGTGGTCTGGCCAGAACAAGGAGGGTCGATTCTGGACAGGCAGGGAAAACCTACAGATATCCAGAATGGAGCCTCTGCTAACATATCTCATGACATTGTATAAAGGACATGGGAAGGTGGTAGGAGAAGCCATAAAGTTATTGGATGGCTAAATCAATATTCAGAAATACTCTGGCTGGGCACAGTCGCTCACGCCTTTAATCCCAGCACTTTGGGAGGCCAAGGTGGGCGGATCACAAGGTCAGGAGTTCAAGACCAGCCTGGCCAACATGGTGAAACCTGGTCTGTACTAAAAATACAAAAATTAGCTGGGCGTGGTGGCATGCGCCTATAGTCCCAGCTGCTCGGGAGCTGAGGCAGGAGAATCGCTTGAACCTGGGAGGCAGAGGTTGCAGTGAGCCAAGATCTCGCCATTGCACTCCAGCCTGATGACAGAATGAGACTCAGTCTCCACCCCCCCACCAGAAAAAAGAGGGAATATGTTGGCGGACATAACTAAAAGGCTCTGGGGTTAACTCAGCACGATCCAGGGGCACAAGTGATGTCATCAGAACTTGGTCTCTCCTGCTCTTCACTGCTCCTTTGAGTTGACTTCAGTCTCAGATTAAGCTCCTTTTTCTTTTTTTTTTTTTTTTTAATAG
>NW_012122843.1:81108-81688 GCF_000951035.1 Colobus angolensis palliatus | reverse complement strand
ACAGGGCACAGGTGTATTCCTATTTTCACTGGCTTGGACCTGAATGAATTATTTAGACTTTTATTTTCTCCACAGTTGAACCCTGACAAACTGTAAGAAGACATGTAAAACCACAACATTTGATTTGCCAGTGTGAAAGATAAATTGCTAAAATAATCAACTTACCCTACCTACTTCAAAGTATTATGAGTCACAAATAAAACTGTATGTTTAAAATTCATTTTGAACTTACCAAAGTCATTACTAATATACCCTATTATTTGTAGGAGAAAAGAATTGGGAGAATATCTAATTCTCTTCTATATAGAAAGTGAAAGGCCATGCCTGCCAAACTACATGGGGAATCAGAGGATCAAGGGGAGTGAAGAGAGGATCCCTGGAGGGAATGCCTGTCCTCCCTCCACTGACAGCAGCTGCAGTTACTAACAGGGTCTTTCTGATGAGGAGAATCTGACAGGACCCAGTTGAGCAAGGACTGGAACTGCATTTGGGGAATAAGAAAGACAACTGAAAACAAAAATACTATCTGGACCTCTTCCAAAAATATGTTTCCATCAGTAGGAAAATATCATACAGTTTA
>NW_012122843.1:76542-76903 GCF_000951035.1 Colobus angolensis palliatus | reverse complement strand
ATCTCCCAGAGTGGTTATAGGTTTATTTTTGTAAAAGTAAGGACAGTTTCTTATTAAATTTTGTGATACTGGTACCTAACAGAATGCCAGGGAAAGGGGTTAAATGATAATGGAATAATGAACTACTGTCAGGAGAGTGGGAAATGTGTAGGTATATCATTATAGTCAAGATATAAAAGGGAACTGGAAAAGAGATGGACAGACTTTAAAAGTGAACTTCGTCACCCTCACACCGTTGCAATAAGAGACACCAATTTTTCATCATATCTAATGACAAGCATTGCTCCCTGTTAGCTATGTGGAAGTGCCCAATCTCCTTTTAAAGCTGTTTCTCCCAGAAGTTAGGAAGCCTAAAAATATG
>NW_012122843.1:60653-71917 GCF_000951035.1 Colobus angolensis palliatus | reverse complement strand
TCTAATGACAAGCATTGCTCCCTGTTAGCTATGTGGAAGTGCCCAATCTCCTTTTAAAGCTGTTTCTCCCAGAAGTTAGGAAGCCTAAAAATATGAACATCTAAAAAATAGAGAGATATTAATGCAATTATTTGGCAGAATCTATGCCTACTAAATAAAAATGAAATTTTAGACAAAATGCAAGTTAACTAAATTTATTTTACATGTATGATTTAAAAAGTCTCTAAGCAAAATAAGTGCAGCAGAAAGGTTAGAATAAGGATGTCATGGGTACATGGGGACTAGGGACATTTATCTGAGTCCCATCTTTGTGCCAGGCTCTGCTATTTATTTGAGCATATTGCAATAGTCAACTTGTAGACATGATAGGCTATGTGTATGTTAAAACGAAAATCATGAAGAAGAAACTTATGGGTACAAATTTAGAGTCTCACCTGTCACACTAAAGTCATTTCCTAAGTATTTCCTCCTTTTCAATTTCTCTAAAAAAACCCAATTCTACTGAAAATTGATGTTGAATAAAGTAAACATGTATAGAGGAATGTCACCTCAGACAGCTGTACTGTTTAAAGTGATAGGAATACCCCAGTGACACGACACTGAGGATAAATGGATGAATTCGCTTGGCTCTACATAACCTGCTAGACACCACAAGTTGTACCTATGACAAACAAATTGTGCTATCTTTGTGTATCAAGAATCCACAGCTAATTTGTAATCCTGATTTTCCAGATTACTAAAAGAAAGCAGTAAAATATATGGGAAAATATGACAACACACCAAAATGGCACCCTCTCCACTGAAGCTTCAGACTTCCTTTTGAATTGTTTTGTCTGATCCTCCATCTGGCAGCACTGGCTGTCCCTGGCCCTCAGCCTCCTCTTCCTTTTGGCCATAGGGGCCAACGCCACCCTCCTGATCACCATCCAGCTGGAGACCTCTCTGCACAAGCCACTGTACTACCTGCTCAGCCTCCTCTCCCTGCTGGATATCTTGCTCTGCGTCACTGTCATCCCCAAGGTCCTGGCCATCTTCTGGTTTGACCTCAGGCCCATCAGCTTCCCTGCCTGCTTCCTGCAGATGTACATCATGAATTGTTTCCAAGCCATGGAGTCTTGCACATTCATGGTCATGGCTTATGATCGTTATGTTGCCATCTGCCACCCACTGAGATATCCATCAATCATCACTGATCAATTTGTAGTCAAGGTTGCCATGTTTATTTTGACCAGAAATGTGCTTATGACTCTGCCCATCCCCACCCTCTCAGCACAACTCCGTTATTGTGGAAGAAATGTCATTGAGAACTGCATCTGTGCCAATATGTCTGTTTCTAGACTCTCCTGCGATGATGTCACCATCAATCACCTTTACCAATTAGCTGCAGGCTGGACTCTGCTAGGATCTGACCTCGTCCTTATCTTCCTCTCCTACACCCTCATTCTGCGAGCTGTACTGAGACTCAAGGTGGAGGGTGCTGTGGCAAAGGCCCTAAGCACATGTGGCTCCCACTTCATCCTTATCCTCTTCTTCAGCACCATCCTTCTGGTTTTTGTCCTCACACATGTGGCTAAGAAGAAAGTCTCCCCTGATGTGCGGGTCTTGCTCAATGTTCTCCACCATGTCATTCCTGCAGCCCTTAACCCCATCGTTTATGGGGTAAGAACCCAAGAGATTAAGCAGGGAATGCAGAGGTTGTTGAAGAAAGGATGCTAACAAGGACAGCTGGATCTCTGAATATCTAAAATAAGATAACTTATTAATGACTTAATGAGTGAGTGGGCTGAAATTCATACCTGTTTCTTATAACCTCAAACCGGACACACAATATATCCTGTGTGCTTTTCAAAAACATCAGTTTTATTTTAAGTCTATCTTTCTTTCCACCCTTTTCTCAGAAATATTCTTGGCCCTCTCTCATTTTATTCCATGCTTATAATCATATCTTGTCCAAAACACTGACATTCCTTAAAGCAGATTTTAAAGTGAAAAATTTATATTTCCGAACACATGCCTCTTAATATGGCATGAATTTTATATTATTGAAAATACAACTGCGGTTATTTTGTTGTGTCTGTTATGTGTAATGTCCTTTTATTCTTATTTTCACAAAAAGGAATACATTGGAGAAAAAAACACTGTAGTAGACATTTCAGTCCTCAGTGGTGGAAGGTTGCTACTGCTCTGTAATTAGGTCTTTTTCTCTCACCCTTCAACCACATCATTGCTTTTCTCTAGTTCTCTTTCTCCTCTCACCTCCTCTCTCTCTCTCCCTCTCCTTCTCTTTCTCTGGAAGACAAGGTAAACTTTCGTAATGTGCATTGCAAGAGGGCAGGGGTTTTGCCTTGATTTCTCATATAAGTAACAATTATCAATGAGTTTTATTGGATATGAGATTCCTGAATCCTCCTCCCCAATGTGTCTGTGCTTGGAACATTTATCTTTCAGATCCAATATATCACAGGTTTTGGTACGCAAACAAAGCTTTATTAATGAGTCAAAGATTGCTCGTATTATAGCATATACTCCGGCACTAATATTGACACCTAAAATACCTTTCTTGAACATTATTTTCTCATTAATTGGACAGCTTCTAAGCACACATGAATGATAACATGCATCATAAGCTGCAAATGTACAGGAACAAAGAGCAATCACTGGGGAAAGAACGATTAATGGGGACCTTAAACAATTCTGAAACATACACAGGGCCAGAATATGTTTTATATCGGAATAGTCATTGTGGAGAGACCATATTGAATGCCTGGAACATTCAGTAGAATTGCTGAAGTGGCCATTAGTTTGTAGTAGTACGTAACTAGCACTGGAATAAAACCTACTCTACATAAAAAGTAGAAAGATTAAAATCAAGACTTGAAAGAAACAAGCTGATCGGCATGTAACTTACGGTTTGCCAAGATAAACTTCCAACATTCTAAAGGAAAACAACAAAATGTAGACACTCAACAATGTAAAATTTCCTATTGTTATCAGTAGAGAATCTGTATGGGTCTGCAGTAACCTGAATTCTTTCCTCCTCAGAAGAAAGAATTCAGCTGAGGGGCATAAGGCAGAATGAGAGACTGAGGCAAGTTTTAGAGCATGAGTGAATGTTTATTAAGAAGTTTAGAGCAGGAATGAAAGGCAGTAAAGTACACTTGCAAGAGGGTCAAGCGGGCGACTTGGGAGATTAAGTGCACAGTTTGGCTTTTGACTTGCAGTTTTATACCTTGCCATGCTTCTGGGGGTTACATTCCTTCACCCCTGGTTCTTCCCTTGGGATGGGATGTCTGCATGCACCAGTGGCCAGGCAGCTCTACTAACAGGTGTACCACAGTTCTTGAAACATAATTTTTCTCTTTTCACTCTTCATTTTTATTAAAAACAAATTATGATAAGACTGATTTGATTGCAAAATAAGCTCTAGTCTTCTTATACTTGGTCTGATTATTTGGATAAAGCACAGCAAGAATAATTATTTGCCATGTAAGCTCCTTTTTAACCCTTTTCCCATTTGCCCTACGAATGCTTGCTGGCAGCACTTGCAGCTGCAGCATTTACCTGAAAATAACTTTGCCATAAAATATCTCACTTTTATTATTATTTTCACATAACTCTAGTAAATCAACTGTGCAAACAAAAGACATTATTCTATTTATAGCATTCGATTTTAATAGAGGTATTTCCATTTACAAAATGCAGTAATTCTTGATCGTAGAAAATGTCAAATCCTAGAAAACATAGCATTCTTATCCATAATGTTAACATTATTCTCGAACAACTGTTGGCCAAAGATGCATTTGATGAATCCAATTTTTTTGAAATATGATGATTCTGATGATTCAGAAGATTATGATGTTAGTTCTATTGAGCAATAACTCCAAGAACAGATTTTATACTTTATTTTCACACTAAAAATCAATCAGATTTGCTTCAGCCTCAAAGAGTGTGTTTATGTAAAATTAAATGAGTACTGGCAGTATCCTCTCTAGGTGCAGATCTGAGCTGCACTTTACATGTTTTGGGTTGACTCACAGACATTCTAACACAATTATGTCTTTCTCACATCAGTGTCTTTGAATCCTGAAAGACCAATATCTAGGGAGTGCATTCTGTTATACAAGCAATGAAATAAAAACTATAAAACAAAGTATTATTTCTGCTAAGCCTTTAAACAGATGTTTCACAAAGGTACCTATGGAATGTTTTCTCCAAGCTGATGTCTTATGAAGTTCATTGTTGAGAAGCCAATGTGACTCCTCAACTTCTCACTGCTTTATGCTCATATTTGGAGTTCAGAAAATTTCCATAATCACAATATTGCTTCTCCTATAGGTCAAAAGATACAAAGATGTTTTGGGTTTCCTGTCTTCGTGATCTCCACTTTCTAAATACTGTACTTGCACAAACATACCTACCTGCCTAAGCCTACACATATTTCTATGCACTTCCAAAAATGAAAGAGAGGTGTGTATATTTAAACATAAAGAGAGGCCTGGCACGGTGGCTCATGCCTGTAATCCCAGCACTTTGGGAGACTGAGACAGGCAGATCCCTGAGGTCAGGAGTTCGATACCAGCCTGACCAACATGGTGAAACTCGTCTCTACTAAAAATAAAAAATTAGCCAGACATGGTGGCTCATGCCTGTAATCCCAGCACTTTGGGAGACTGAGACAGGCAGATCCCTGAGGTCAGGAGTTCGATACCAGCCTGACCAACATGGTGAAACTCGTCTCTACTAAAAATAAAAAATTAGCCAGACATGGTGGCTCATGCCTGTAATCCCAGCACTTTGGGAGACTGAGACAGGCAGATCCCTGAGGTCAGGAGTTCGATACCAGCCTGACCAACATGGTGAAACTCGTCTCTACTAAAAATAAAAAATTAGCCAGACATGGTGGCTCATGCCTGTAATCCCAGCACTTTGGGAGACTGAGACAGGCAGATCCCTGAGGTCAGGAGTTCGATACCAGCCTGACCAACATGGTGAAACTCGTCTCTACTAAAAATAAAAAATTAGCCAGACATGGTGGCTCATGCCTGTAATCCCAGCACTTTGGGAGACTGAGACAGGCAGATCCCTGAGGTCAGGAGTTCGATACCAGCCTGACCAACATGGTGAAACTCGTCTCTACTAAAAATAAAAAATTAGCCAGACATGGTGGCTCATGCCTGTAATCCCAGCACTTTGGGAGACTGAGACAGGCAGATCCCTGAGGTCAGGAGTTCGATACCAGCCTGACCAACATGGTGAAACTCGTCTCTACTAAAAATAAAAAATTAGCCAGACATGGTGGCTCATGCCTGTAATCCCAGCACTTTGGGAGACTGAGACAGGCAGATCCCTGAGGTCAGGAGTTCGATACCAGCCTGACCAACATGGTGAAACTCGTCTCTACTAAAAATAAAAAATTAGCCAGACATGGTGGCTCATGCCTGTAATCCCAGCACTTTGGGAGACTGAGACAGGCAGATCCCTGAGGTCAGGAGTTCGATACCAGCCTGACCAACATGGTGAAACTCGTCTCTACTAAAAATAAAAAATTAGCCAGACATGGTGGCTCATGCCTGTAATCCCAGCACTTTGGGAGACTGAGACAGGCAGATCCCTGAGGTCAGGAGTTCGATACCAGCCTGACCAACATGGTGAAACTCGTCTCTACTAAAAATAAAAAATTAGCCAGACATGGTGGCTCATGCCTGTAATCCCAGCACTTTGGGAGACTGAGACAGGCAGATCCCTGAGGTCAGGAGTTCGATACCAGCCTGACCAACATGGTGAAACTCGTCTCTACTAAAAATAAAAAATTAGCCAGACATGGTGGCTCATGCCTGTAATCCCAGCACTTTGGGAGACTGAGACAGGCAGATCCCTGAGGTCAGGAGTTCGATACCAGCCTGACCAACATGGTGAAACTCGTCTCTACTAAAAATAAAAAATTAGCCAGACATGGTGGCTCATGCCTGTAATCCCAGCACTTTGGGAGACTGAGACAGGCAGATCCCTGAGGTCAGGAGTTCGATACCAGCCTGACCAACATGGTGAAACTCGTCTCTACTAAAAATAAAAAATTAGCCAGACATGGTGGCTCATGCCTGTAATCCCAGCACTTTGGGAGACTGAGACAGGCAGATCCCTGAGGTCAGGAGTTCGATACCAGCCTGACCAACATGGTGAAACTCGTCTCTACTAAAAATAAAAAATTAGCCAGACATGGTGGCTCATGCCTGTAATCCCAGCACTTTGGGAGACTGAGACAGGCAGATCCCTGAGGTCAGGAGTTCGATACCAGCCTGACCAACATGGTGAAACTCGTCTCTACTAAAAATAAAAAATTAGCCAGACATGGTGGCTCATGCCTGTAATCCCAGCACTTTGGGAGACTGAGACAGGCAGATCCCTGAGGTCAGGAGTTCGATACCAGCCTGACCAACATGGTGAAACTCGTCTCTACTAAAAATAAAAAATTAGCCAGACATGGTGGCTCATGCCTGTAATCCCAGCACTTTGGGAGACTGAGACAGGCAGATCCCTGAGGTCAGGAGTTCGATACCAGCCTGACCAACATGGTGAAACTCGTCTCTACTAAAAATAAAAAATTAGCCAGACATGGTGGCTCATGCCTGTAATCCCAGCACTTTGGGAGACTGAGACAGGCAGATCCCTGAGGTCAGGAGTTCGATACCAGCCTGACCAACATGGTGAAACTCGTCTCTACTAAAAATAAAAAATTAGCCAGACATGGTGGCTCATGCCTGTAATCCCAGCACTTTGGGAGACTGAGACAGGCAGATCCCTGAGGTCAGGAGTTCGATACCAGCCTGACCAACATGGTGAAACTCGTCTCTACTAAAAATAAAAAATTAGCCAGACATGGTGGCTCATGCCTGTAATCCCAGCACTTTGGGAGACTGAGACAGGCAGATCCCTGAGGTCAGGAGTTCGATACCAGCCTGACCAACATGGTGAAACTCGTCTCTACTAAAAATAAAAAATTAGCCAGACATGGTGGCTCATGCCTGTAATCCCAGCACTTTGGGAGACTGAGACAGGCAGATCCCTGAGGTCAGGAGTTCGATACCAGCCTGACCAACATGGTGAAACTCGTCTCTACTAAAAATAAAAAATTAGCCAGACATGGTGGCTCATGCCTGTAATCCCAGCACTTTGGGAGACTGAGACAGGCAGATCCCTGAGGTCAGGAGTTCGATACCAGCCTGACCAACATGGTGAAACTCGTCTCTACTAAAAATAAAAAATTAGCCAGACATGGTGGCTCATGCCTGTAATCCCAGCACTTTGGGAGACTGAGACAGGCAGATCCCTGAGGTCAGGAGTTCGATACCAGCCTGACCAACATGGTGAAACTCGTCTCTACTAAAAATAAAAAATTAGCCAGACATGGTGGCTCATGCCTGTAATCCCAGCACTTTGGGAGACTGAGACAGGCAGATCCCTGAGGTCAGGAGTTCGATACCAGCCTGACCAACATGGTGAAACTCGTCTCTACTAAAAATAAAAAATTAGCCAGACATGGTGGCTCATGCCTGTAATCCCAGCACTTTGGGAGACTGAGACAGGCAGATCCCTGAGGTCAGGAGTTCGATACCAGCCTGACCAACATGGTGAAACTCGTCTCTACTAAAAATAAAAAATTAGCCAGACATGGTGGCTCATGCCTGTAATCCCAGCACTTTGGGAGACTGAGACAGGCAGATCCCTGAGGTCAGGAGTTCGATACCAGCCTGACCAACATGGTGAAACTCGTCTCTACTAAAAATAAAAAATTAGCCAGACATGGTGGCTCATGCCTGTAATCCCAGCACTTTGGGAGACTGAGACAGGCAGATCCCTGAGGTCAGGAGTTCGATACCAGCCTGACCAACATGGTGAAACTCGTCTCTACTAAAAATAAAAAATTAGCCAGACATGGTGGCTCATGCCTGTAATCCCAGCACTTTGGGAGACTGAGACAGGCAGATCCCTGAGGTCAGGAGTTCGATACCAGCCTGACCAACATGGTGAAACTCGTCTCTACTAAAAATAAAAAATTAGCCAGACATGGTGGCTCATGCCTGTAATCCCAGCACTTTGGGAGACTGAGACAGGCAGATCCCTGAGGTCAGGAGTTCGATACCAGCCTGACCAACATGGTGAAACTCGTCTCTACTAAAAATAAAAAATTAGCCAGACATGGTGGCTCATGCCTGTAATCCCAGCACTTTGGGAGACTGAGACAGGCAGATCCCTGAGGTCAGGAGTTCGATACCAGCCTGACCAACATGGTGAAACTCGTCTCTACTAAAAATAAAAAATTAGCCAGACATGGTGGCTCATGCCTGTAATCCCAGCACTTTGGGAGACTGAGACAGGCAGATCCCTGAGGTCAGGAGTTCGATACCAGCCTGACCAACATGGTGAAACTCGTCTCTACTAAAAATAAAAAATTAGCCAGACATGGTGGCTCATGCCTGTAATCCCAGCACTTTGGGAGACTGAGACAGGCAGATCCCTGAGGTCAGGAGTTCGATACCAGCCTGACCAACATGGTGAAACTCGTCTCTACTAAAAATAAAAAATTAGCCAGACATGGTGGCTCATGCCTGTAATCCCAGCACTTTGGGAGACTGAGACAGGCAGATCCCTGAGGTCAGGAGTTCGATACCAGCCTGACCAACATGGTGAAACTCGTCTCTACTAAAAATAAAAAATTAGCCAGACATGGTGGCTCATGCCTGTAATCCCAGCACTTTGGGAGACTGAGACAGGCAGATCCCTGAGGTCAGGAGTTCGATACCAGCCTGACCAACATGGTGAAACTCGTCTCTACTAAAAATAAAAAATTAGCCAGACATGGTGGCTCATGCCTGTAATCCCAGCACTTTGGGAGACTGAGACAGGCAGATCCCTGAGGTCAGGAGTTCGATACCAGCCTGACCAACATGGTGAAACTCGTCTCTACTAAAAATAAAAAATTAGCCAGACATGGTGGCTCATGCCTGTAATCCCAGCACTTTGGGAGACTGAGACAGGCAGATCCCTGAGGTCAGGAGTTCGATACCAGCCTGACCAACATGGTGAAACTCGTCTCTACTAAAAATAAAAAATTAGCCAGACATGGTGGCTCATGCCTGTAATCCCAGCACTTTGGGAGACTGAGACAGGCAGATCCCTGAGGTCAGGAGTTCGATACCAGCCTGACCAACATGGTGAAACTCGTCTCTACTAAAAATAAAAAATTAGCCAGACATGGTGGCTCATGCCTGTAATCCCAGCACTTTGGGAGACTGAGACAGGCAGATCCCTGAGGTCAGGAGTTCGATACCAGCCTGACCAACATGGTGAAACTCGTCTCTACTAAAAATAAAAAATTAGCCAGACATGGTGGCTCATGCCTGTAATCCCAGCACTTTGGGAGACTGAGACAGGCAGATCCCTGAGGTCAGGAGTTCGATACCAGCCTGACCAACATGGTGAAACTCGTCTCTACTAAAAATAAAAAATTAGCCAGACATGGTGGCTCATGCCTGTAATCCTAGCTTCTCGGGAGGTTGAGGCAGGAGAATCGCTTGAACCTGGGAGAGATTGCAGTGAGCCAAGATCGAGCCATTGCACTCTAGCCTGGGTAACAAGAGTGAAACTCCATGTCAAAAATAAAGAAATAAATAGAGAAAGATAAAATAGTGGCTTATAGCACTTCTCACAGAGTGTCTTAAAACTTTATGCACTGGAGTGTTTGTTTTTAACAGAGGGATATCAGATATTTAGGAATTTGTCCTATTATAACTTATACTGCTACCACATTGTTATACTCTATACATCATTCCATATGTCATTCTATTCTGCCATTCTACTGCATTTTATATTTTCTTAATCTATCTCATAAGCATTTGCTAAAATTATTTCATGTTGTGTTATTTTGCTTGACTCGGTATAAAATTTAAAAAGTGAGTGAAAACATGTAGGGGAAAAGCAAGCACCACATGTTCTCACTCATAGGTGGAATTGAACAATGAGAACATTTGGACACAGGAAGGGGAACATCGCATACTGGGGCCTGTTTTGGGGTGGGGGGAGGGGGGAGGGATGGCCTTAGGAGATATACCTAATGTAAATGACGAGTTAGTGGGTGCAGCACACCAACATGGCACATGTATACATATGTAACAAATCTG
The DNA here is from genome assembly GCF_000951035.1 of Colobus angolensis palliatus. Taxonomy (NCBI): domain Eukaryota; kingdom Metazoa; phylum Chordata; class Mammalia; order Primates; family Cercopithecidae; genus Colobus; species Colobus angolensis. The sequence goes on along the minus strand of NW_012122843.1, from coordinate 61,739 downwards.
TATGTTATGCACATGTGCCCTAGAACTTAAAGTATAATAAAATAAAATAAAATAAAATGAAATAAAATAAAATAAAATAACCATGTAGGGGAATAGCTTCCTATTCCCCAATGATGTGCTTTCTCATTGTAACTTAATAAAATTTACAATATAATGGAGAAAGCACATCATCGGAGAATAGGAAACTATTTAGAAAAGGGCATGAGCAATATACCGCTTGCAGAGCTCTGAAGCCTGCAAGATTCTAAACGAGACATTGTTAAAACTTACTCAGGCTACCACTGGAATTTTAATTCACCAGAAAGTGTTTTCCATATAGGCCTAAATAAGAGTTGCAAATAAGTGAAAGAAACATTTTTTAAAAGATTTTAAAAACACTTTTTAAAGAGAAACAAGTTTTCCAAGTGCTAGAAGACAGTTTCTTGTCACTAGTGGGATTTAAGCAAATCTTGGATATCTATTTAGCAAAGAATCATTAGAGAAAATTCCAAGTGAGCTCTAGATTTGATGACTTTTAAAACTCCTATAAATGTGAAATTCTAGTTATCCAGAAATCAGAAAAGTGATGACCAATGTGGACGACCTACTAAGTATTTTTGTGTGTTTCAAAAGAAATTGTAAATAATTTAAAACTTTCCAGTTTCAGAAAAGAGAAGGAAATAGTAATAATGTCATGACAAATTGTAGAGGTATATGTAGCAAATCTATGAGCATCCATCCATCAATTGTTGATTTGAGATCTCTTTTTTTTCCATTATCTCTTCATGGATGGCCTATAATCTTTTATTTTGAAGAACAGTGCTTTTAGTCTGAATTGATTCCAACTAGACTATAAGCCACTGTTAACATCTGATATGAGGCAGGAAGACTAAGATTTTAATAGATGACTTCAAACAAGGAACAACTGAGGGAACCATAGCATAACACCATGAGGCTCAAATAGGAAATGATTTTATAGAAGAGGCTATGTGAGAAATTGCACTGGAGACTAAGAATGACACATGGAGTAGGGCTGTTACCTCTCTGAAGTGAATGTTGTATAAAATAATGAATATCCTCTACCTTTATGTTTTTTATTGTTCACTT
>NW_012122843.1:57658-60603 GCF_000951035.1 Colobus angolensis palliatus | reverse complement strand
TTAGAGAAAATTCCAAGTGAGCTCTAGATTTGATGACTTTTAAAACTCCTATAAATGTGAAATTCTAGTTATCCAGAAATCAGAAAAGTGATGACCAATGTGGACGACCTACTAAGTATTTTTGTGTGTTTCAAAAGAAATTGTAAATAATTTAAAACTTTCCAGTTTCAGAAAAGAGAAGGAAATAGTAATAATGTCATGACAAATTGTAGAGGTATATGTAGCAAATCTATGAGCATCCATCCATCAATTGTTGATTTGAGATCTCTTTTTTTTCCATTATCTCTTCATGGATGGCCTATAATCTTTTATTTTGAAGAACAGTGCTTTTAGTCTGAATTGATTCCAACTAGACTATAAGCCACTGTTAACATCTGATATGAGGCAGGAAGACTAAGATTTTAATAGATGACTTCAAACAAGGAACAACTGAGGGAACCATAGCATAACACCATGAGGCTCAAATAGGAAATGATTTTATAGAAGAGGCTATGTGAGAAATTGCACTGGAGACTAAGAATGACACATGGAGTAGGGCTGTTACCTCTCTGAAGTGAATGTTGTATAAAATAATGAATATCCTCTACCTTTATGTTTTTTATTGTTCACTTATTACAAGTAATAAGAATAAAAGCAGTCTTTCTGAAATTGACAGTGTATGTATTTTTCATGCACAACAGGATATTTAAAGTATATATATATATATATGTTACAAAATGCTTAAATCTATCTAGTTAACAAATGCATTACTTCAAATAGTTATTTTTATGTTGAGTATGGCATGATCTCCACTCTCTTTGGGCTTTCAAAATACAATGTATTATATCATTGTCAGCTATAGTCACCATGCTGTACAATAGATCTCTTGGACTTATTTTTTCTATCTAATTGCAATTATTATCCTTTGACCAATCACTCCTCTATGCCCTCCTCCTCCCTAATCACCTCATTTCTGGTAATAGCCTTCTAATCTCTACAAGATCAGCTTTTTTAGATTCCATATATAAATGAGAACATGCAATGTTTGTCTTCTCGTGTTTGACTTATTTCACTTAGCATAATGCCTTCCAGGCTCACACATGTTGTCACAAGTGAGAGGATTCCGTTATTTTTGTGGCTGGGTAGTATTTCATTAAATGGACAGACCACATTTTATTTTCATTGATCTGTGGATGAACACATAGGTTAATTCCATAGGTTGGCTCTTGTGAAAAGTGATGCAAAAAACATGAGACAGCAGCTATCTGTTCAACATACTGATTTTCTTTCCTTTGGATATATACCCAGTAGTGGGACTGCTAGATCATATGGCAGTTCTATTTAATGTTTTAAGGAATTTCTGTCCTGTTTTCCACAGTGGCTTTTCTAATTTACCTTCCTACTAACAGTGTGTAAGAGTTCCTTTTCTCCACATCTTCACCAATATTTGCTATTTTTTGTGTTTTTTGTTGTTGTTGCTGTTTTGTTTTCCTTTTTGTATTTATAATAGTCATTCTCAAAGGAGTAAGGTGACATCTCATCATGGTTTTGATTTTCATTTCCCTGATGATTACTGATATGAAGCATTTCTTTCTTATACCTGTTGGTCATTTTTATGTCTTCTTTTGAGAATGTCCACTCAGATATTTTGCCTGTTTTTATTAAGTTATTTGTTTTCTTGCTGTTGAATTGTTAGAGTTCCTTATATATTTTAAACATTAATCTTTATCAGATATATATTTCACAAATATTTTCTTCCATTTAGCTCTTCACTCTGTTAAGTGAAGATTGTCTTTTCACTCTGTTGATTGTTTTCTTTGCTGTATGGAAGCTTTTTAGTTTAGTAATACGATTTGTCTATTTTTACTTTTGTTGTCTATGCTTTTGAGGTCACATCTAAATAATCATTGCCCAGATCAATGCTGTGGGATGTTTCTCTTATGTTTCCTCTAGTAGTTTCAGAGTTTGGATTCTCATATTTAAGTCTTTAGTTTATTTTGAGCTGAATTTTGAACATGGTGAGAGGTAAGGGTCTAATTTGATTCTTCTGAATATGGATATTCAGTTTTTCCAATACTATTTATTGAAAATTCTACCTTTTCCTCATTGTGCATTATTGGCATCTTTGTTGAAAATCGGTTGACCGTAAATGCATAGATTTATTTCTGAGCTCCCTATTCTGCTCCAGTGGTCTATATACCTGTTTTTATGCCAGTACCTTACTGTTTTGATTATTATAGCTTTGTAGTATAGTTTAAAACAAGGAAGAGTGATGCCTTCATTTTTGTTTTCTTTCTCAAGGTTGCTTTGGCTATTCAGTATCTTTTGGGGTTCCATATGGATTTTAGAATTGAGTTTTCTATTTCTGTGAAGACTGTCATTGGTACTTTGAAGGAGATTGCATTGAATCTGTATAAAACTTTGGGTGGTATGGACATTTTAACACCATTGTGTTATCTCCATATAGGGACAATTTAACTTCTTTCTTTCCAATTTCCTCCAATTTCCATACATTTTATTTTTCTCTTACCTAATTGCTCATGCTAGGACTTCCAGTGTTAGTAAAGAGAAGAGGTGAAAGTGGGCATTCTTGTCTTGTTCCAGATCTCAGAGAAAAAGCTTCTAATTTTCCATGTAGAATACGTTAGCTGTGAATTTGCCATACCTTCATTGTATTGAGGTAAACTTCTTCTATACCTAATTTATTAGGTTTTTATCATAAATGGAGATTAAATATTGTCAAATTATTTTTCTACGTAGTGAAATGATTTGATGATTTTTGTTTTTCATTCTGTTAATGTGGTGTATTACATTTAATGGATTTGCATATGTTGGTTAGCATTTATTCTTGCATCTCTGCATTGGATCTCACTTGATTGTGGTAAATGATCTTTTAATGTATTATTGAATTCAGTTTGCTAATGTTTTTAAAGATTTCTGCATCCATTTTCATCAGTGATATTAGC
>NW_012122843.1:53543-53854 GCF_000951035.1 Colobus angolensis palliatus | reverse complement strand
TCCGTCCAGCTTTGATCCGTTGCTGGCGATGAGCTGTATTCCTTTGGAGGGGGAGATGCGCTCTTATTTTTTGGATTTCCAGCTTTTCTGCCCTGCTTTTCCCCATCTTTGTGGTTTTATCTGCCTCTGGTCTTTGATGATGGTGACGTACTGATGGGGTTTTGGTGTGGGTTTCCTTCTTGTTTGTTAGTTTTCCTTCTAACAGTCAGGACCCTCAGCTGTAGGTCTGCTGGAGATTGCTTGAGGTCCACTCCAGACCCTGTTTGCCTGGGTGCAGAAGATAGAATATTGCTGAACAGCGAGTGTACCTG
>NW_012122843.1:52448-52952 GCF_000951035.1 Colobus angolensis palliatus | reverse complement strand
GTGTACCTGTCTGATTCTTGCTTTGGAAGCTTCCTCTCAGGGGTGTACTCCACTGTGTGAGGTGTGGGGTGTCGGTCTGCCCCTAGTGGGGGATGCCTCCCAGTTAGGCTACTCAGGGATCAGGGACCCACTTGAGCAGACAGTCTGTCAGTTCTCAGATCTCAGCTTTCGTGTTGGGAGATGCACTGCTCTCTTCAAACCTGTCTGAGTCATTTGCATCTGCAGAGGTTTCTGCTGCTTTGTTGTTGTTGTTGTTGTTGTTGTTTAGCTGTGCCCTGTCCCCAGAGGTAGAGTCTCAGTTGAAAATGCAGAAATCATCTGTCTTCTGTGTCGCTCGCACTGGGAGCTAGAGACAGGAGCTGTTCCTATTCGGCCATCTTGCTCCCTTTCAAACTCATCCTTTTTTACAGCTGCATAGTATTCCATGGCGCATATGAGCCACATTTTCTTAATCCGGTCTGTCACTGATAGACATTTGGGTTGATTCCAAGTCTTTGCTATTGC
>NW_012122843.1:51235-51708 GCF_000951035.1 Colobus angolensis palliatus | reverse complement strand
GCTGCATAGTATTCCATGGCGCATATGAGCCACATTTTCTTAATCCGGTCTGTCACTGATAGACATTTGGGTTGATTCCAAGTCTTTGCTATTGCAAATAGTGCCACAATAAACATACGTGTGCATGTGTCTTTATAGCAGCATGATTTATAATTCTTTGGGTATATCCCCAGTAATGGGATGGCTGGGTCATATGGTATTTCTAGTTCTGGATCCTTGAGAAATCGCCATACTGTTCCACAATGGTTGAACTAGTTTACAGTCCCACCAACAGTGTAAAAGTGTTCCTATTTCTCCACATCCTCCCCAGCACCTGTTGTTTCCTCACTTTTAAATGATTGTCATTCTAACTGGTGTGAGATGGTATCTCATTGTGGTTTTGATTTGCATTTCTCTGATGGCAAGGGATGACGAGCATTTATTCATGTGTCTGTTGGCTGTATGAATGTCTTCTTTTGAGAAATGTCTGTTCA
>NW_012122843.1:44496-48584 GCF_000951035.1 Colobus angolensis palliatus | reverse complement strand
ACTTCAGGCACACCAATAAGATGTAGATTTGGTCTTTTCACATAATCCCATACTTCTTGCAGGCTTTATTCATTTCTTTTCACTCTTTTTTCTCCACACTTCTCTTCTCACTTCATTTCATTCATTTGATCTGAAGTTGCTGATATTCTTTCTTCCAGTTGATTGAGTTGGGTGCTGAAGCTTGTGCATTTGTCATGTAGTTCTCGTGTTATGGTTTTCATCTCTATCAGTTCTTTTAAGGTCTTCTCTGCATAGATTATTCTAGTTATCCATTCATCCAATCTTTTTTCAAGGATTTTAGTTTCTTTGCACTGGTTATGTAGTTCCTCCTTTAGCTCTGAGAAGTTTGATGGACTGAAGCCTTCTTCTCTCAACTCATCAAAGTCATTCTCCATCCAGCTTTGTTCCATTGCTGGTGATGAGCTGCATTCCTTTGGAGGGGGAGATGAGCTCTGACTTTTTGAATTTCCAGCTTTTCTGCACTGCTTTTTCCCCATCTTTGTGGTTTTATCTTCCTTTGGTCTTTGATGATGGTGATGTATTGTTGGGGTTTTGGTGTGAGTGTCCTTTCTGTTTGTTAGTTTTCCTTCTAATAGTCAGGAACCTCAGCTGTAGGTCTGTTAGTGTTTGCTTGAGGTTCACTCCAGACCCTGTTTGCCTGGGTATCAGCAGCAGAGGCTGCAGAAGATAGAATATTGCTGAACAGAGAGTGTTGCTCTCTGATTCTTGCACTGGAAGCTTCATCTCAGGGGTGTACCCTGCCGTGTGAGGTGTCAGTCTGCATCTAATGGAGGATATCTCCCAGTTAGGCTACTCAGGGGTCAGGGACTCACTTGAGTAGGCAGTCTGTCCGTTCTTAGATCTCAACCTTCGTGCTGGGAGATCTGCTGCTCTCTTCAAAGCTATCAGATAGGGGCATTTACCTCTGCTGAGGTTTCTGCTGCTTTTTGTTTAGCTATGCCCTGTCTCCAGAGGAGTAGTCTACAGAGGGAGGCATGCCTGCTTGAGCTCCGGTGGGCTCCACCCAGTTTGAACTTCCCCAGAGGCTTTGTTTACCTACTTAAGCCTCAGCAATGGTGGGCACCCCTCCCCCCCAGCCTCGTTGCCGCCTTGCAGTTGGATCTCCGACAGCTGTGCTAGCAATGAGGGAGGTTCCATGGGCGTGGGACCCTTTGGGCCAGGTGTAGGGTATAATCTCCTTGTGTGCCATTTGCTAAGACCCTTGGTAAAGCACAGTATTTGGGTGGGAGTTACCTGATTTTCCAGGTGTTGTGTGTCTCAGTTTCCCTTGGCTAGGAAAAGGAATTCCCATCCCCCTTGTGCTTCCCAGGTGAGGTGATGCCTCACCCTGCTTCAGCTCTCCCTGGCCGGGCTGCACCAGCTGACCAGTACCCATTGTCCAGCACTCCCCAGTGAGGTGAACCTGGTACCTCAGTTGAAAATGCAGAAATCACCCGTCTTCTGTGTCACTCACACTGGGAGCTGGAGGCTGGAGCTGTTCCTATTTGGCCATTTTGGGTGCCACCTCTTGAATATATCATTCTGCTTTCTCCTGGCCTGTAAGATTTTTGCTGAGAAGTCTTGCTAGCCATATTGGAGCTTCTTTATATGTTATTTGCTTATTTATTTTCTCTTACTGCTTTCCAAATCCCCTTTTTGTCTGAGCTTTGACAGTTTTATTATAATATGTCTTGAAGTAGTCTTAGGTGTATTGAATCTCATTGGTGATCTTGATCTTCTTTAACCTGGATATTTATATCTTTCCCTGGGTTTGGAAAGTAGTTTGCTATTATTTCTTTAAATAATATTTCTACTCCCTTATTTCTCTACTCACTCTTGAATGCCAATAACTTGTACATTGTACATTTTATCTTTTGATGCTATCCCATAAATCCCATAAGCTTTCTCTATTCTTTTTAGTACTTTTTTCTCCTCTGTCTGTGTATTTTTCAATAACCTGTCTTTCTGTCTACATATTCTTTCTACTGCTTCAGTAATTCTGCTGTGGATGCTCTATTATATTTTTCATTTTATTCATTGTAATATTCAGCTCAGCATTTCTGTTTGATTTTTATATTATTCTTTCAATTTCTTTGTAATAGTTTTTATTTCGGTTAGTTATTATTTTCCTTATTTTCTTGAATTGTTTCTGTGTATTTTATTAAAGTTTGTTAAGCTTCCTTAAAATAGTTGTTTTGTATTTGCTATCACTCAATTTATACATCTCCATCTCTTCAGGGGCAATTGCTGGCACCTTACTTTGTCCATTTGGTGATGTCATGCTTCCCTGATAGTTCTTGACCCTTATGGTTATAAGTTGACGTCTGCCTATTGAAAAGGTAGGTACTTATATCAGTCTTCACAGTATTGCTTTGTCTAGGAATATTTTTCAACAATAATCCTGTCCAGAGATTTTGAACCAGTCATCTGGTGTGTTCCCTAAACCTGTAATCCCTGCAGTCGTTGAAGACCTGGGGGTACTCTAAGCCTATGACTTCTGTGGCCAGTGCAGCAGTGGGTTGGAATTCTATGGCTTCTGAGACTGGGATAGTGCCAGGCTAGAATTCAGTTGTCCCTTCTGAGGCTGGCACAGCAGTGGGGTGTACCCAAAGCTCATGGCCATTGAGATCTGCATGTAGTTATGGGTTATTTGGAGTCCAAAGCTGCTATAGTCAGCCAGTGGTGATGCAGGCCAGAATTCAAGTCCATCTCATACATGTCTATGGGTTTCCATCTGGCACTGAGGCAGTTCTAGAGGTTCAGTTTAGAGATATTGGCATGTAGGTCTGTCTGGTGGTAGATTTTACTATGGCATGACCCAGGATTGAGGTCCAAGCAAAGTCCAATGCTTACTTCTCTGTCTTTCCCTAAGATAGTATCTCTCTCTGCACTGTTCCCTGATGTTGGGGGGTGGATAACATGTGTAAGGTAAAATTGTCCTTCCTACCCTCTTCAATGTGTCTTTTCTTATCATTATGTTATAACCAGGGGCTGTGATCACTCACCTGGTTTTCTTAGCTCTTGTAAAGATATTTAATGCACAGATAATTATTCAGATTATCCATTTCCTATGGGAGGAAAAAATTATCCATTTCCCATGTTTTTTTGGGAGAATGGTCACTGGAGAATTCCATTCCAATATTTTGCTCCACTTTCCTCCCAAATAAAAAGAAGACATTTGAGAAATCAATGTACATAAGAAAATAATAAAATGAGTTTCCACTTGTAAGTTAATAGCATGTTTTAGGCTCTAGTTAAAAAATGTTTTATAAATTAGGTCATCCAGTTTATCCAGCAAACAGAAAAATTAAATAGTAAGAGGGTAATTAATTATTACTCATCTTATATGAGAAAATTAGAACTCATATTGAGATTGGTGAGTCAAAAGTCACACACCTTATCAGTGGCCAAATTAGTGTGCCTGTAATATAAATAAAAACCAGTCTCATCCCAATAAGCAGGCTTAGGTTCTATGGTAGATAAGATTGCATTGAACTGTGAGTTATATAAGCATTTTTGTAGGTATATTTGGAGAATACATTATATTAATAATTTGATTCTTTCCCTAAGATGAGAAAATAAGAAAAAAATAAGAATCATGATGTGCACATATTATTCACTTTTATTCACCAAAATAACTAAATATTTAAAGCATTATATTAAAGCTATAGAATATATAAAGTTGAAAAGATGAATAAAACTCTTCACCAGACTCAGAGGAGTTTGTAATCCTCAAAGGGAGATATACACATGACTCAAGAAGGTCATATTAATTCCACTGTGGTAAATAAAGGAAGGGTTTGTGGAGTAGGTAGAGTTTAAACTGAGACTCACAAGATAGACATAGTTTTTCAAATGAAAAGAGTGGTGTTGTTTTTTATGTGGAAGAGGGTACTGAAACACAGACTTTAAGAAAAACATATAGGAGGGGCATAATGTGAAAAAAATGAGCTAGGAGCTGACTTGCATGATAGCTAAATAGAAGAGTGAAAACAATTGTATTTTGATTAGGATCAGTCTTTGAAGTTGAGAAGGAGGGAAGATAGAAATCAAAACTATTGCTTTGGTGAAAGACAATACTATAGAAA
>NW_012122843.1:41404-44446 GCF_000951035.1 Colobus angolensis palliatus | reverse complement strand
ATATTTTGCTCCACTTTCCTCCCAAATAAAAAGAAGACATTTGAGAAATCAATGTACATAAGAAAATAATAAAATGAGTTTCCACTTGTAAGTTAATAGCATGTTTTAGGCTCTAGTTAAAAAATGTTTTATAAATTAGGTCATCCAGTTTATCCAGCAAACAGAAAAATTAAATAGTAAGAGGGTAATTAATTATTACTCATCTTATATGAGAAAATTAGAACTCATATTGAGATTGGTGAGTCAAAAGTCACACACCTTATCAGTGGCCAAATTAGTGTGCCTGTAATATAAATAAAAACCAGTCTCATCCCAATAAGCAGGCTTAGGTTCTATGGTAGATAAGATTGCATTGAACTGTGAGTTATATAAGCATTTTTGTAGGTATATTTGGAGAATACATTATATTAATAATTTGATTCTTTCCCTAAGATGAGAAAATAAGAAAAAAATAAGAATCATGATGTGCACATATTATTCACTTTTATTCACCAAAATAACTAAATATTTAAAGCATTATATTAAAGCTATAGAATATATAAAGTTGAAAAGATGAATAAAACTCTTCACCAGACTCAGAGGAGTTTGTAATCCTCAAAGGGAGATATACACATGACTCAAGAAGGTCATATTAATTCCACTGTGGTAAATAAAGGAAGGGTTTGTGGAGTAGGTAGAGTTTAAACTGAGACTCACAAGATAGACATAGTTTTTCAAATGAAAAGAGTGGTGTTGTTTTTTATGTGGAAGAGGGTACTGAAACACAGACTTTAAGAAAAACATATAGGAGGGGCATAATGTGAAAAAAATGAGCTAGGAGCTGACTTGCATGATAGCTAAATAGAAGAGTGAAAACAATTGTATTTTGATTAGGATCAGTCTTTGAAGTTGAGAAGGAGGGAAGATAGAAATCAAAACTATTGCTTTGGTGAAAGACAATACTATAGAAATAATAAATTGGGCCAGGCATGGTGACTCACACCTGTAATCACAGCATTCTGGGAGGCTGAGGAGGGTGGATGGCTTCAGTCCAGGAGTTCAAGACCAACCTCAGCAACATGGTGAAACCCCGTCTCTACAAAAAAAAAGAAAAAAACTAACCAGGCATAGTGGTGCACACCTGTAGTCCCAGCTACTTGAGAGGCTGAGGTGGGAGAATCACTTAAACCCGAGAGACAGAGGTGTTGCAGTGAGCCAAGACTGTGGCACTGCACTCCAGCCTGGTCTATAGAGTAAGACCCTATCTCCCTACATCAAAAAAAGAAAAAAGAAAAGAAAAGATAAACTGACTTATAAGTCTTCCAAGAATAATTTGATTATTATAGATTAGGAGACATTCTAAAATGATTCAAAAATAATATCTATGAAGTGCTATATTACTAAACAAAAAGGGGACTAGCTACTAAATATCAATTAATCCCAGGAAATACCGGTCAGTATATAGGTCCCACCATTTTCAGAGCATGATGGGGATAAAAATTGCAAAGTGTAAAACATACTTATCCCTGTTATAAAAGCTCACTAATTCAGATGTCTGGATCCTATGGGAAGCTATGTTGGCCCAGGGACAGGACATGAAGATTGAGACAAGAGGACTGAAAGTAGGATGAGAAAGACAGTTTAACTGTATGTCTAAGACAAGTAGGAAAGGGTAGGAATACAGATGGTGTCAGAAATCTGATGGAAAATCAGGTAGGATAGTATGAAGTCAGAAGTTGGTAAAATATATCTTAAAAAAAGGGCACACAAATTCACTTAAAACACTCACACACACATAAATATGAGTCATCTTAAGATGTAAAAATCACTAGGAAAAAAACCATAAGAAATTCACATTCCAAATAAGTAGCATTAGATAAAAGTATCGACAAGATCTGTCAAGGATAGAGGAGGCAGTGAATGTCACATGTTATTCACTCTACATAAGAATCAAAGTTCTTGAGTCAACATCTATATGTCCACAAGAGATCCATTCATGGCAAAAAAAAAATTATTCACGTTGAGCTGAGTCAGGGAAAACCAAGACATCTAACACATATATATGTATTAAACAATACAGGAATTGAGAAACATTTAAAATAATTAGAATTATATTTCTCATTTATTTGAAAACCATACCATTCTATGCTCCAGTGATTATGGCTTGTCAATTCGTACTCACACAGATGAAGTCAGGAAAAACTTCCAAACAATTCTAGAATGCCAAAACACTAAGATTCCAGTCAGTGAAACAGAAAGCAGGAGCCAACGAGTAGATATCCCTATAATCAATTGAAACACTGAAGAAAGTCAACTCTAAACTTTTTCTTACAGTAACAATTTAAATTTTCTATGTATCATAAAAATTATTCTCCAATATCAATTTCTGTTTTGAAGATCAGGCCGCATTCATTTTACTTTTTATAACCTCCTCAGCAGGTTCTGGATTCCCTGCTTGATCTACTTCATTCTCATACCATAAACAATGGGGTTCAGAGCTGGGGGAATGAGGTGGTGCAGGATGTTGAGCAGGATGGAATCCACAGGAATTGTATTCCTGGCCAGGTTAGTGATGACCAGAACCAGCAGGACTGTGCTGAAGAAGAGGATTAGGATGAAGTGGGAACCACACGTGCTCAAGGCCTTGGCCATAGCACCCTCGGCCTTGATACTTAGCACAGTTTTCAAGATTAAAAAAAATAAGAGAGAACAATAAGGATGAGGTCAGAGGCCAGGAGAGTCCAGCATGTAACAAACTGGTAGTGCTGATTCAAGTTGATGTAATCACAAGAGAGTTTAAAAACAGACACATTAGTACAGATGCAGTTCTTGATGATGTGTCCTGCACAGTATCTGAGTCGAGAAGAAAGTATGGGGGTAGGCATAGTAAGAAGGCCATTCCTGACCACAACAAAGATGGCAGCCCTAGCGACAAATTGATCAGTGATGATGAATGAGTACTGTAGGGGCTTGCAGATGGCCACATAGCGGTCATAGGCCATGATTATGAATGTGCAGGACTCCATAGTCAGAAAACTGTTCAAGATGAACATCTGAAGGAAG
>NW_012122843.1:37384-39674 GCF_000951035.1 Colobus angolensis palliatus | reverse complement strand
TGTTGAGTTTATTGGATCTGTAAACTATCAAAATATATATGAAACAAAATGTTAGAGAAAGCAGTTTAAATTCACTTGAAGGTTAAAGAATTGGAAATCATCAACACATAACATATAGCTCAAACCATAGGACTTAAATAGATATACTTATGGAGAATATATAAATTAAAGACAAAAAGAGCATAAAATAGAACCCTAAGAAACACCTACCCTTAATCTTAGGACCAAAAGAGGTAAAGAGATTGCAAGGAGACCTAAAAGGAGTGAACAGAGACATAATTGAAAGTCAAATGGAGTGAACAGATATGCTCACATGAAGAATTTTAGTAATGTGAGAAAGAGATTATCCACTGTATTTGGCAATTAGGTAATCATTGGTGGTCCAAGCAAACAGTTTCATTTGAAGAGAGAAATAGAATGCGGGAAGACAGAGAGCCAGCAGGGCTGGAGTGAATGGACACAGAGAGGACTGATCACCTCATCGGAGATCTTCACTTCAACAAACAGTTTCACAAGGAGGGAAAACTGAATGCACAGGTAGAACAGCATGTATTAATGCATAGATTTTTTTTTTTTTTACAAAAAACAGTGTGAATACATTTAAACTGAGGGGCAAAAGACTAGGAAGAAAAATATTGGTGATAAAAATGGGGAAAAAAGATAAAGCCACAGCTTTGGGGAGACAACTACTATTTCCATTTAAATACTGCACAAAACACACCACTGCCTAACTTTCTCTCTTCTCTCTCCCCAATCCACCATAAAATCTCTGAAGTGCATAGAACGTATTTTCTCTTTTTTTTATTTCATGTTGTTTTTACAGTACCCAGAAGTTAATAAATTATTAACAAATGTTTGTGAGGTAAATGTCTTAATTGTGGAAAGGGTGTTGACTTTTAAAGACTGAAATAAGGAAGAAAAAGGAAAATATTAACCAAAGAAACCAGGGGATCTGGTTTCTTTGTGGAAACTGAGGCAAGCCACGGGGAGAAGCTCAAGATAATAGGAGCTGAGTGAGCTGTGGGCCAGAGGTAGGGACAGTGACAGCACAAATCTCTTGTGGAAGCTTGGGGGATCTTAAACAAGTCATTCAATTTTAGTGCTCTCTGGCCCCAAAAGCCTGACACTTGGTGGGAGGGATACCCCTGATTCACCCCACTGACCTACTAGGTCATTACCTTCATACATACAGTGCCACCAAACTACCTGGTAGTTCCTCCAAATGAAGAGAATGTCTTAGAGATCTTGCAATCCACCACTGCAGAAAATATCCCATCACTTTAAAATGTTCTCATTCCTTGCCCTCTGCTCATTTTCTCTTCCTTAGTCCACTGTCTCTGAATCCTTTCCTTAACTTGTGCTTTTTCCCGCCTCTTATGTGTAGTCTCCATTTACAATTGTGCTTTACAGTTCCCAGACTCTGATCCATCCTCTTCAAGTCCTCATTCCTCTCACATTGTGGAGAATTATTCTAACTCAATTCATCCTCTGCTACCTGGATTTTACTAAGAAGACTGTACTTAGTATAAAGGATAAGAGAGGAGAGTATGAAAAGGAATGGGAGTAGAGAAAAAGTGATTAGATACTTGAACATACTGTCAGATGGAGTTATAGACATAAATATGAATCAAACTTTTGCTATATTCTGTTAATAACTATTATAAAGGAACACTGCACTAACAGAAGTAATAGTAATCAGAGAGAAGTGGATAACTTTTATTCTGCTTTGCTTTTGTTCAACTATGCTTCGAATATTGTGTCCAATTCAATGCACCCTGATTTAGGGACCACTTCTGAAACTGTACCACATAGAAAAAAGTACCCAGGATAAAGAAGATACTAAAAACTCATTTTAAGATATAGATATTTTAACTAAGTGAAGTCTTCCAAAACATATGACTGACCTTCAAGGGGAAGAAGAGAAAACTAGGGCTATTAGGAAAAAAATCACAAGGAAGTCTGTTTCTGCTGCCTATAAATCATGTCTAATAATGAGAGGAACCTTTTTCTCCTATTAAGACTGGAGCATGTTGGGAGAAGGCAATGAGCACATTTCCTCACCAGCTCTTGCCCTGAGCCTCTTGGACTTGTGTCATATTTAACTCAAAATGCTGTCCCAGAACCATTCTTTTCCTCTTTTAATTCCCTAGATTGCTATTTCTGGGCACACATGCATGAAGTTCTCAGCCACAGAACACATGGGATCCCTTGTATGGAATAATATGAGATTGCTGAGACTATAGAAGAGCCTTCCATGAAGAAACTGGGATTCCTAAATCTTCATGCAATC